>NC_083844.1:6415122-6489440 GCF_015708825.2 Lethenteron reissneri | reverse complement strand
TTCTTTCGGTAAAGTCACGTAGAAGGGACGTAATAAAATAATAAAAATAAAACATCATAAAATAAAATAAAAAATTCTCACTTTATTATTTTATTACTTCCCTTCTACGTGGTGACTTTACCGAAAGAACCAAGAAGATGAATCCCTGCAGTCACGAAAGCTTAAAATCGTAAAATCATTGGTTTTGTTGTGGCCGTATTAAAACGTCTGTAAGCCGTACGGACCTGAAAACTCAATAGGGGTAAGCCGGATAGGTTGATAAGGTATGGTAAACCCACAACATTTACAATTCGAGTGAATTCTAATGTTTTCACCGAGGTCCATCCGGTAAACCGAACGTGAACGCAACGATGGCGTTATTCGTACAGCCCAATAGCAGTGCTGCTTGAGGACACCGCGTGACGTCACGGCAACTTTTTTGGCGGGGAAAAAATGACATGGGGATTTTTTTAAATCCCGTGGTGGGATTGTCACCTGTGTCCCAAAAATGGTCTGAAAAAACGTGCACGCCATTTGCGATCCCAAAGTTCGCCCCCAAAATTGAACCTTTGGCTCGAGGTTTCGTTATCACGGACGGTCCGAAAGTTTAAGACAAATCGTTTATAGCGGTGGATTCCCAGAGTGTGTGGTTGCAAACCGCTACTCTAGGTCAGTTGTTCTCAGAGTGTGGGCGCCACGGTGGCTAGGAGATGTTAACAACCTCGCCTGGTATACAGGAGGTCGTGGGCTCAATCCCGACCCCGACGTCTGCTGCTGTGTATTTGGAGTCTGCGTGTCTCTCTCTCTCTCTCATCATCATCACGGTGGCTAGGAGATGTTGACTACCTCGCCTGGTCTGCAGGAGGTCGTGGGTTCGATCTCTAGCCTGACGACGCCTGCTGCTGCTGTGTATTTGGAGTCTGTGTGTCTCTCTCTCATCATCATCATCACGGTGGCTAGGAGATGTTGACTACCTCGCCTGGTATGCATGAGGTCGTGGGCTCGATCCCGACCCCGACGCCTGCTGCTGTGTATTTGGAGTCTGCGTCTCTCTCTCTCTCATCATCATCACGGTGGCTAGGAGATGTTGACAACCTCGCCTGGTATACAGGAGGTCGTGGGTTCGATCCCGACCCCGACGCCTGCTGCTGTGTATTTGGAGTCTGCGTGTCTCTCTCTCTATCTCTCCACTCGTGGTCGTGTGCATTTTTCTCCGGGTCCTCCGTTGTTTTTTTCCCCCTCCAAATTTAGAATCAACATCACCACGCGTTTAGAGTATTTGGTTGCTGATGTAACTTTCCACGTGATGATGATGATGAGCCACTTAGTTGAGCTATCATTTGTCATAGCCAGATTGCTTCTGAAAACGAGCTACATAGATCAGTAGTGGGCATTGTCAAGTCGAAAAGTTTAGTTTTAGTAATGGTCTGTGACGGTCCTCCAGGTGGGTCCGTGGCAGAGGTCGCAACCGGGTACCCGATACCCGTACCCTACCCGATACCCGGCTACCCGTACCCGGCCGGGTACGGGTACGGGTAGGCCGTGAGTCACTGGTGAGTGACCGTTTGTCACTCATTTCCCAACGTCTTGTCTCTTCTCACAATTCAAGTTCCTAGAATCAACCCACCCGCGCCTGCAACGTGGCTTCATCCCAGAGGTCGCAATCGGGTACCCGATACCCGTACCCTAACCGATACCCGGCCCGGTATGGGTAGGGTACGGGTACAGCCCGGTACGGGTACGGGTACCCGTTTGCGACCCTGGTGCGGCCGGGTACGGGTACGGGTAAGGAATCAAAACCCGTTTGCTAGCTCTGGTCCGTAGAGTTGATCCGCTGCGTTTAAACAAACAAAAAATTATGTTCCAGCCATATGAATAATGTTGTGTTCCTAATGTTTAGAGAGATAAGTTGAACCAATTGGGGGGGGGGGGGCGGGTCCATTGACCCCAAAAAAAAAGTTTAAGAATCGTTCCTCTCGAGGACCAATTGGAAGTGACGGCACCCACCTGACGTCACGGCAGCCCCCTGTGACGTCACGGCCACCATTTTCCCACCAAATGGGCCACGTGACGTCGGGCGACGATTGCAACGGCACGCACGCGAACGAGAACGATCCGAAAGTCTAAAAAAATAAAGAACAGAAATTGTCTTTAAATTTCCATTTAAAGCTTTCGTGGCTGCAGGGATTCATCTTCTTGGTTCTGTCGGTAAAGTCACGTAGAAGGGAAGTAATACAATAATAAAAATAAAACATAATAAAATAATATAATAAAATAATTCTTGTTTTATAATGTTTTATTTTTATTATTTTATTACTTCCCTTCTACGTGACTTTACCGAAAGAACCAAGAAGAAAAGAACATAAATTGTCATTAAAATATCCCAAAATCAGTCGAAATCCCCAAACTCATCCCATACTGTGTCACTTTATATAAGCTCAATGCCGAGACTGTCTAAAACTATATCCTTGATGCATGTTTGATAAGCAATGCCTCCGAAATTGTTTAAGCAATAACTTAAAGTGGATTAAAATAAAAAAAACTGCAACAAAAAAACATTTTCTCCAATTGTGCTCAAAATGGTTGTGTGTGTGACCCAAGGGTTCATTCAGATATTCCACTTTTCTGAGAATGGTCCGTGGAAGCAGATGGATGTCAAAGAACTACTTCTGAGATCCCTTCACTTGTGAATCCCCATCCACCCTGGCGGCAGACAGAAATGCCCGTCGCGTGGCGAACTGATAAACTCACCACACAGAGACCCATAGACTCACCACACAGAAACCCATAGACTCACCACACAGAGACCCATAGACTCACCACACAGAGACCCATAGACTCACCACACAGAGACCCATAGACTCATCACACAGAGACCCACAGACTCACCACACAGAGACCCACAGACTCACCACACAGAGACCCACAGACTCACCACACAGAGACCCATAGACTCACCACACAGAGACCCATAGACTCACCACACAGAGACCCATAGACTCACCACACAAAGACCCATAGACTCACCACACAGAGACCCATAGACTCACCACACAGAGACCCACAGACTCACCACACAGAGACCCATAGACTCGCTACACGGAGACCCATAGACTCACTACAAAATGGACGAGGCAATTACATATTTTATTTGTGGAACACTATATTTTTCCAGGGGTGTAACTCCGCGACTGGGGTACCAATCAATCCGAAATCAGTGCTACTCCGTTATGTCGAAACGCAGTGAGGGCGATTTGCGCTGAAACTCTTGGACGATCTCGTGCGCCCCAATTGATCGGGGTGGGATCTTGGTGATTTAGAATCCAGGCCCAATCTGCCTTTCCCAGCGCTCTCGAAGGCGAAACCTGGGCGGTCCCAAGAAGAAAACGGGCATTGCTCCGGGGCAGAAATCGATCCTGTCCTTCTTTGCCAAACATTACCATCAATAACTAAACCCGTAAAAACAAATTTTTTCACTCTAAATCCTTTATATGCGTGGCGGCTAGAGTCCTCTCGTCCTCTGGCTTGAGATGGCTGCCACCTATTGGTCAGATGATTGTCTGCCAGTATTAAGCAATTGGTAATTAAATATTTAATTTGTTTTCCCTAAACAGTGTAACATTTTGGAAAAAAAATTTCACGAACATTAATTGTCTCGCACAACGAGTCTGTGTGCAAAATGTCAGCTCGATTGGATCACGGGAAGTGGGTTAAAAAACGACCGAAAGATTTGCACGGTCGTAAGCAAGCACGCAAGCAAGCAAGCAAGCGAACTTAATATAAAAGATTTAAATAAAAAACGACCGAAAGATTTGCACGGTCGTAAGCAAGCAAGCAAGCACGCAAGCACACAAGCAAGCAAGCGTACTTAATTTTAAAGGATTTAAAAATACGTTATCGAAAAAATCTACTTTGAATAGTGCATCGTGCCCAGCCATGGAGTCAACATTTGGGGGGACCAAATCTTACAGGGGTCTGGGCCCCCCCCCAGAAAAATATCTACATTTGAAAACTAATTTCCTGCTATTTGCTGGCTAAAATATTTAAAAATTCACCAACACGTGGGAATGGACTTTTAAATTGATTTATTTACAATAATGTCTTAGAGTGTGATGTATTGCAGTGCTCTGTTTTTTTTCTTTTTTACCTTTTTTCGTTTAATTTTATGTAATGGCAGAGATTAGGGATGTATAAAGTACAACCATAACCACAATCATATTAACATACATCTATGCATTGATTTCTTTGAAGACAAGTCCAGATATTGTGGCCAAGGTTTAGCAAATTGTTATTTACATAGCATAGCAATTTTTTAAATATATTATAATTGCGACCTTGGTTGTCACGCAATGCGCATAGGCAGTGTTACTTTGTACACAGATTGTCGTGTGTGTGGTTTGAAACTGCAGGTCCATTGGCCGAAACGTCGCCTATTATATTCATTAGTATAGGATAATTTGAATAGCATATTACGATTATAATATCACACTATTACAATGTAGTTCGTTTCATGTTTTACGATTCGCATAGTATTATAATAATAATATGTAATTATAACATGAAAGATTTGAAGCTTTCGTGACTGCATGAATTCAAACTGCTACAGCAGTTTTTACCGGTAGGAACCTCCTGGTTACACCAGCCCACAGGGGATTATTGTGTCCGTCCGTCGTGTAGGGAGGGGCTGGGTGGGGAGGGAGGGGCTGGGTGGGGAGGGTGGGGAGGGAGGGGGGGCTGGGTGGAGAGGGGAGGGTGGGGAGGGAGGGGCTGGGTGGGGAATGTGGGGAGGGGCTGGGTGGGGAGGGTGGGGAGGGTGGGGAGGGTGGGGCTGGGTGGGGAGGGTGGGGAGGAGCTGGGTGGGGAGGGGAGAGTGGGGAGGGGCTGGGTGGGGAATGTGGGGAGGGGCTGGGTGGGGAGGGGCTGGGTGGGGAGGGTGGGGCTGGGTGGGGAGGGTGGGGCTGGGTGGGGAGGGAGGGGCTGGGTGGGGAGGGGTGGGGTTGGGTGGGGAGGGGCTGGTCACCCCGTGGTGCCCTTATAAAACTCAACGTTTCACCTACTCACGCCGGCTTGTGCCCGCCCTCACAGTCGGCCATATTTGCGGAATACACCACGCCTTGGCCGTTGACCCTGCAGGCCATTGACCGAGCAACCCGACGTTCCTACCAGCTCCCTCCGCAGGAGGAATGTGTTTCTTGCTGTGGTCGTCCCACCTGATGACGGTTGCTTGTGTTGCGATCGAAACGTCGTGATCTGTTATTATTTTTCTACCTACGTGACTTTACCGAAAGAACCAAAGAGTATAACATTATAATTTAACTTTAAAAATATTTTCGTCATCATTTTATTACCACCTCTATTATGGATTTTTGTTATAATTAATTCTGATTTATTTAAATATTACAAAGTATAATAGCTTACGATTGGCATAGTATTATAAATTAAAATTATATTGGTTTAAATACATTTTTTTTAATTTAAATGGATTTACAAAAGTAATTATTTAAATATTACGTATTTAAATATTTAAAAATATTTAATTATGCTTAGCATTTTAAGTTATAATTATAGATACATATTTTATAATTGTGATTTAATGCATTTAAATAAACAAATTATTCGTTCATTCGTAATTATAAATATTTAAACTATGAAAATGTAAATAAGATATGATTATTATTTAGATTACCCATTGAACTATGATTATTTCAATTAGAAATTACAAGTGAAGTATTATGTATATAATTATAGCTTTTTTATCATTTAAATAACAAGCATAATTTATTTCAATTATAATTAAAATACCGATTCTAATTAAATGATAAAATATTTAAATAATTTATTCTTATTCGGAATCGACCCACTTCCGGCCGCCGACTCCTCCCCTTCCGGCGCGTCACTTGCGGGTTTCGTTTCCCGCCAAAAAAAAACCCGCGCAATGGCCGACGTCTTCTCACGCGCCGTGGCCCACAAAGTGAGCCGGGCGCGATGGCGCCCCGCGACCCCCGGCTCCCTCGCGGCGCCCTCGGAATTCGCCACAGGCAGCTGGGACGCGCAGGTGAGGCAGAGAGACCGCGGCGCCGTCCTCGCGAGGTGTCGCGGCGGTGAAGGCCTAGCGCCGTGTCCGCGGAGCCTACGGTGTCGCCTAGAATTCCTGCGGGGATAGTGCGAGCTGCCCCGGCTGCGATTCTAGGCGAGGCCGTGGCTTCGCGGTGGTTTGCTCGTCACGTTTGAGGGTTGAATCGGTTCGCCGCGGTCGATGGGCAGCGCGCGTTTGGTGGTCGTGGTGGTGGGTGGGTGAGTGGGTGGGTGGGTGGGTGAGTGAGTGGGTGAGTGGTTGAGTGAGTGGGTGAGTGGTTGAGTGAGTGGGTGAGTGGTTGAGTGAGTGGGTGAGTGGTTGAGTGAGTGGGTGAGTGGTTGAGTGAGTGGGTGAGTGGTTGAGTGAGTGGGTGAGTGGTTGAGTGAGTGGGTGAGTGGTTGAGTGAGTGGGTGAGTGGTTGAGTGAGTGGGTGAGTGGTTGAGTGAGTGGGTGAGTGGTTGAGTGAGTGGGTGAGTGGTTGAGTGAGTGGGTGAGTGGTTGAGTGAGTGGGTGAGTGGTTGAGTGAGTGGGTGAGTGGTTGAGTGAGTGGGTGAGTGGTTGAGTGAGTGGGTGAGTGGTTGAGTGAGTGGGTGAGTGGTTGAGTGAGTGGGTGAGTGGTTGAGTGAGTGGGTGAGTGAGTGAGTGGGTGAGTGAGTGAGTGAGTGGGTGACTGAGTGAGTGGGTGACTGAGTGAGTGGGTGACTGAGTGAGTGGGTGACTGAGTGGGTGGGTGAGTTGAGTGGGTGGGTGAGTGGGTGGGTGAGTGGGTGAGTGGGTGAGTGGTGAGTGAGTCGGTGGGGGGGTGAGTGGGTGGGTGGGTGACTGAGTGGGTGGGTGGGTGACTGAGTGGGTGGGTGGGTGACTGAGTGGGTGGGTGGGTGACTGAGTGGGTGGGTGGGTGACTGAGTGGGTGGGTGGGGGACTGGGTGGGTGGGTGACTGGGTGGGTGGGTGACTGAGTGGGTGGGTGACTGAGTGGGTGGGTGACTGGTGGGTGGGTGGGTGGGTGAGTGGGTGGGTGAGTGAGTGGGTGACTGAGTGGGTGGGTGGGTGACTGAGTGGGTAACTGAGTGAGTGGGTGACTGAGTGGGTGAGTGAGTGAGTGGGTGACTGAGTGGGTGAGTGGGTGGGTGACTGAGTGAATGGGTGACTGAGTGAGTGAGTGGGTGTCTAAGTGAGTGACTGAGTGGGTGGGTGAGTGAGTGGGTGAGTAGGTGACTGAGTGAGTGGGTGAGTAGGTGACTGAGAGAGTAGGTGACTGAGTGAGTGGGTGACTGAGTGAGTGGGTGACTGAGTGAGTGGGTGACTGAGTGAGTGGGTGACTGGGTGAGTGGGTGACTGAGTGAGTGGGTGTCTAAGTGAGTGACTGAGTGGGTGGGTGACTGAGTGAGTAGGTGACTGAGTGAGTGGGTGACTGAGTGAGTGGGTGACTGAGTGAGTGGGTGACTGAGTGAGTGGGTGGGTAACTGGGTGGGTGAGTGAGTGACTGAGTGAGTGGGTGACTGAGTGAGTGGGTGGGTGAGTGACTGAGTGGGTGACTGAGTGAGTGGGTGACTGAGTGAGTGGGTGGGTAACTGGGTGGGTCAGTGAGTGAGTGGGTGACTGAGTGAGTGGGTGGGTGACTGGGTGGGTGAGTGAGTGGGTGACTGGGTGAGTGAGTGGGTGACTGAGTGGGTGGGTGGGTGACTGAGTGGGTGGGTGGGTGACTGAGTGGGTGGGTGAGTGAGTGGGCGACTGAGTGAGTGGGTGAGTAGGTGACTGAGTGGGTGGGTGACTGAGTGACTGAGTGGGTGGGTGAGTGAGTGGGCGACTGAGTGAGTGGGTGAGTAGGTGACTGAGTGGGTGGGTGACTGAGTGGGTGGGTGAGTGAGTGGGCGACTGAGTGAGTGGGTGAGTAGGTGACTGAGTGGGTGGGTGGGTGAGTGACTGAGTGGGTGGGTGGGTGAGTGGGTTGGTGACTGAGTGAGTGAGTGGGTGACTGGGTGAGTGAGTGGGTGACTGAGTGAGTGGGTGGGTGAGTGACTGAGTGGGTGGGTGGGTGACTGGGTGGGTGAGTGAG
Source organism: Lethenteron reissneri (assembly GCF_015708825.2). NCBI lineage: Eukaryota > Metazoa > Chordata > Hyperoartia > Petromyzontiformes > Petromyzontidae > Lethenteron > Lethenteron reissneri. The sequence continues at coordinate 6,481,327 of NC_083844.1, read as the reverse complement.
TGGGTGACTGAGTGAGTGGGTGGGTGAGTGCGTGACTGAGTGAGTGGGTGACTGAGTGAGTGGGTGACTGAGTGAGTGGGTGACTGAGTGAGTGAGTGACGCGAGTGAGTGGGTGACTGAGTGAGTGGGTGACTGAGTGGGTGGGTGACTGAGTGAGTGGGTGACTGAGTGAGTGGGTGACTGAGTGAGTGACTGAGTGGGTGGGTGACTGAGTGAGTGGGTGGGTGACTGAGTGGGTGGGTGACTGAGTGAGTGGGTGGGTGACTGGGTGGGTGGGTGACTGGGTGGGTGAGTGAGTGGGTGACTGAGTGAGTGGGTGACTGAGTGAATGGGTGACTGAGTGAATGGGTGACTGAGTGAATGGGTGACTGAGTGAATGGGTGACTGAGTGAATGGGTGACTGAGTGAATGGGTGACTGAGTGAATGGGGAGAGCGTGGGTGAGTGACACTGGCTAGAGAAGAGATGGAGCTGATGCGGTACAGGAGGATGTGAAGTCGAGTGGACTTGCCGATGACCGGTACCAGCGGTGTCAAGATCGGACTATGTGGAGGAGGAGGTTCGTGAAGGACGCTGTTGGGCAGTGCCAGGCTAGGTGCACGTTAAGGCTACTGGCCAGTTTGAGGCAGTCGCCCTCCAGCAACAATGGAGGGCAGAGCAGCGACGCTCACAACAACTATCAGAGCGGCGCGCGTATAAAACGCAGAGTTGGCACAGTAGGGGGCACAGGTGATGCATCTGTCAGTCAACTCATGGAACGTGGGTCTGTCCCGTGACCTCCTGCACCTAGCCTGGCACAGCAGTCAAACCATGGCGCCTGGGTCTGTTCTGTGACCTGCACCTAGCCTGGCACAGCAGTCAAACCAATGGCACCTGCTGGGTCTGCCTCGTGACCTGCACCTAGCCTGGCACAGCAGTCAACCCATGTCACCTGCTGGGTCTGTCCCGTGACCTCCTGGACCTAGCCTGGCACAGCAGTCAAACAATTGCACCTGGGTCTGTCCCGTGACCTCCTCCTGCACCTAGCCTGGCACAGCAGTCAACCCATGGCACCTGGGTCTGTCCCGTGACCTCCTGCACCTAGCTTGGCACAGCAGTCAACCCATTGCACCTGGGTCTGTCCCGTGACCTCCTGCACCTAGCCTGGCACAGCAGTCAACCCATGGCACCTGGGTCTGTCCCGTGACCTCCTGCACCTAGCTTGGCACAGCAGTCAACCCATGGCACCTGGGTCTGTCCCGTGACCTCCTGCCAGCAGCGAGCCTCCGACACTTCACGTGGCCGATGACGTACACACGGACATCACCGGCACGGAATCGGAAGATAAACCGCTGACGTACACGCACGTAAACGCGCGTCCCATTTCTCAGTTTCATGTATTTGGTAGAGCCCTGTGAGCCATTCGGCTCTTGAATCGGGTGCAACAAAACAAAAACATGAACAAGAAAACATCTTAAAGTGAATATGTGACTGAGTGCAAACAGAAAATCCAGGAAAAGACGGAAAAATATTCCACAAAAAGCACCGTACACCAACGCTGTGTGCAAAAATCCCAGTGGGTTGCAAGTCAAACAACAACCACAAGACAACTTAGATTAAGGCCATCAGTCTAACTCTGTACTACAACAAACAAACATGGCCAAACCAATACACTTTTCAAAAATCACCAAAATAAAGCCATTAAAGTCAAACAACAACAACCACAAGACAACTTAGATTAAGGCCATCAGTCTAACTCTGTACTACAACAAACAAACATGGCCAAACGGAAAAAAGCGTTTTCGAAATCACCAAAATAAAGCCATAAAAGCAAATGTAACAGTGATCATAGGAACTGTAACCGAATTTTCACAATAAACGACATAAACAACATGTTCTAGATTTGAAGCTTTCGTGACTGCAAGGATTCATATTCTTAGTTTTTTTCGGTAAAGTCACGTAGGTAAAAAATGAAAATTAATGAAGGTAAAACGTCGTGATTTTTATTTTACTTTTATTCATTTTAATTTTTTACCGACGTGACTTTACCGAAAAAAAACCTAAGAATATTAACAACATGCACCACCAAAACCCTGCAGCCATAGCTGGCTGCCTGAGTCGCTCCACAACAGCAGCAGGAGCATCAGTCGGAGTATCAACATTTTTCAATGCACCTTTAAGATCAGCGCACATCATGCGCGAAAGTGCTAACGGGGAGAGTGTTTTTTAAATCTTTTATATTAAGTTCGCTTGCTTGCTTGCTTGCTTAGGACCGTGCAAATCTTTCGGTCGTTTTTTAACCCACTTCCCGTGATCCAATCGAGCTGACATTTTGCTACACAGACTCGTTGTGCGTGACAATCTCTTTTCGTGAAAATTTTTTTCCAAAATTTCCCACTTTTTAGGTAAAAAAAATTATATTTAATTACCAATTGCTTAATGGTGGCAGGCAATCATCTGACCCATAGTTGGCAGCCATCTCAAGCCAGAGGACGAGAGGACTCTAGCCGCCCGTTTCAAAGACCAATGTGGGCTGGGTTGTGGCCCATTGAACACGCATATAAAGGATTTATAGTGAAAAACTTTGTTTTTACGGGTTATACTTTTTTCCCTCGTGAATTGTTGTGTTTGGTGGTCGTCGTTCACCGGAGCGGTTGTTGACGTCATCTGTGGCTGTCTTGTGCCTTGTCGCTAGCACGAGAACAAGGTTTGCCTCTGGTCGCTGTCGGAGGAGGCAGCCGGGGAGCCCAGAGCTGTGTGCGAGGCCAAGCACAGCGGGGACGTCATGGACATGCAGGCACGGAGACGCACACACGCGCAACGCACGCATGCGCAACGCACACACGCACACACACACATGCGCAACGCACGCACGCACACACACACACATGCGCAACGCACACACGCACACACACACACACATGCGCAACGCACACACGCACACACACACATACACACATGCGCAACGCACACACGCACACACACACACATGCGCAACGCACACACGCACACACACACACATGCGCAACGCACGCACGCACACACACACACATGCGCAACGCACACACGCACACACACACACATACGCGCAACGCACACACGCACACACACACACATGCGCAACGCACACACGCACACACACACACGCGCAACGCACACACGCACACACACACATGCGCAACGCACACACGCACACACACACATGCGCAACGCACGCACGCACACACACACACACGCGCAACGCACGCACGCACACACACACACATGCGCAACGCACACACGCACACACACACACGCGCAACGCACACACGCACACACACACACATGCGCAACGCACACACGCACACACACACACGCGCAACGCACACACGCACACACACACACATGCGCAACGCACACACGCACACACACACACGCGCAACGCACACACGCACACACACACACACGCGCAACGCACACACGCACACACACACACACGCGCAACGCACACACGCACACACACACATGCGCAACGCACACACGCACACACACACACACGCGCAACGCACACACGCACCACAACGCACACACACACACGCGCAACGCACACACGCACACACACACACATGCGCAACGCACACACGCACACACACACATGCGCAACGCACACACGCACACACACACATGCGCAACGCACACACGCACACACGCACACACACACACACGCGCAACGCACACACGCACACACACACACATGCGCAACGCACACACGCACACACACACATGCGCAACGCACACACGCACACACACACACATGCGCAACGCACACACGCACACACACACACATGCGCAACGCACACACGCACACACACACATGCGCAACGCACACACGCACACACACACACGCGCAACGCACGCACACACGCAAAGATCCCCTTTGTGTAGCCTTAACAGGCTGTTGGGGCAAGTCAGAGGTCGCAAACGGATTTTGATTCCTTACCCGTACCCTACCCGAACCCGGCCGGGTATCGTGTAGGGTACGGGTACGGGGACCCGATTGCAACCTCTGGGATGAAGCCATGTTGCAGGCGCGGGTGGGTTGATTCTAGGAACTTGAATTGTGAGAAGAGACAAGACGTTGGGAAATGAGTGACAAACGGTGACTCACCAGTGACTCACGGCCTACCCGTACCCGGCCGCACCAGGGTCGCAAACTCTCCCACTCACTCACCCACCCACTAATTCAGCTACTCACTCACCCACCCACTCACTCACTCACCCACTCACGAACTCACCCACCCACTCACTCACGAACTCACTCACTCACCCACTCACCCACCCACGCACTCACGCACTCACCCACGCACCCACTTACTCACCCACCAACCAGAGGTCGCAAACGGGTTTTGATTCCTTACCCGTACCCGGCCGCACCAGGGTCGCAAATGGCTACCCGTTCCCTACCCGTACCCTACCCGAAATGAGTGACAAACGGTGCCTCACCAGTGACTCACGGCTTACCCGTACCCAGCCGCACCGGGGTCGCAAACGGCTACCCGTACCCGGCCGGGTACGGGTAGCCGGGTATCGGGTAGGGTACGGGTACCCGGTTGTGACTTCTGGGGCAAGTGCTGTTAGCGAGCACCTATGACACGCACATACGCACACACGCATGCAATATCTCACACATTAACCTACACGCACAGGCGCACACATACACGCGCATACATGCACACATGTACATACATCTTGTTGGTTCTTTCGGTAAAGTCACGTAGAAGGGAAGTAATAAAATAATAAAAATAAAACATAATAAAATAATTCTCACGACGTTTCGGCCACAACGCAAGCAGCCGTCCTCAGGTGAAACCAGGTCTGTCGAGGCGACAGCGTCTGAATGAAACAGCACACGTGCTTGGAGCGTCTATTTAAGCTGGGTTGGAAGGGGGGGGGTGGAAAGGGGGGCGCCTTGACAAAAGAATTTGCATATCAAGAGGAATCCAGCATACCCATGGGAAATGCAGGTATGTGATTAGTACTACTTGTGTAAGTGCATTATGCAGGATTAGCAGCATCCAAGGGAGGGGATATGGGAAATGCAGATATGTGATTAGTACTACTTATGTAAGTGCATTATGCAGGATTAGCAGCATCCAAGGGAGGGGATATGGGAAATGCAGGTATGTGATTAGTGCTACTTTGCCCGTGCATTATGCAGGATTAGCAGCATCCAAGGGAGGGGATATGGGAAATGCAGGTATGTGATTAGTGCTACTTATGTAAGTGCATGATGCAGGATTAGCAGCATCCAAGGGAGGGGATATGGGAAATGCAGGTATGTGATTAGTGCTACTTTGCCCGTGCATGATGCAGGATTAGCAGCATCCAAGGGAGGGGATATGGGAAATGCAGGTATGTGATTAGTGCTACTTATGTAAGTGCATTATGCAGGATTAGCAGCATCCAAGGGAGGGGATATGGGAAATGCAGGTATGTGATTAGTGCTACTTTGCCCGTGCATGATGCAGGATTAGCAGCATCACAGGGAGGGGATATGGGAAATGCAGATATGTGATTAGTGCTACTTTGCCCGTGCATGATGCAGGATTAGCAGCATCACAGGGAGGGGATAGGGGTAGCATTAATAACGGGAAGAAGTGTTAATAGTATCTAGCTGCAGTACATAGACACACAACAGCAAAGATCCACAATATAATCTTAACAGACTATTTTGGCAAGTGCTGTTACTGAGTAGCTGCACCTATGAAGGCTGCCGGCTCTGTGGCACACGAGGGGGTGTGTGGCCAGCACCACGCTCACCCGGGCCGCCTTTGTCTCCCCTAGTGGCGATGTTTACACACCACGCCAGGTACTGATTTGAGGCCGAGTCGACCTAGGGGAGGCCCAGGAACCGATTTCAGATAATCGTCACTGGCGGTGTTGGCCGCGAGCGGGAATCGAATTCGGGTTGCCGGGTTCGTAGCGCAGCGTAGCGCTAACCACGACACAACAACCGCCATTCGCCACTAAGTGGCGGTGACGTCACCACGACGCTTGTGCCAGGCCATGTGCACCACAACACTACCACGCGCACACACACATAGGCAGCCATGGCTGCAAGTTTGGTCGTACGTCGTATGTTATGTATATCGTTTATTGTTACATTTGAATCACACTTCCTATGACTGCTGTTGTTACATTGTTTTTGTAGCTTTATTTAGTTGATTCGAAAACACGTGGTGAATCTAAATTGTCTCATTGTTTTTATTGTTGACTTTTCATCGTCACTAAGGTGGCTATGAGATGTTAACTACCTCGCCTGGTCTACAGGAGGTCGTGGGTTTGATCCAGACCCTGACGCTTGCTGCTGCTGTATATTTGGAGTTTGCGTGTCTCTCTCATCGTCACCACGGTGGCTCGGAGATGTTAACTACCTCGCCTGGTATACAGGAGGTCGTGGGTTTGATCCAATCCCACACGCCTGCTGCTGCTGCTGTATATTTGGAGTCTGCGTGTCTCTCTCTCTCATCGTCACTAAGGTGGCTAGGAGATGTTAACTACCTCGCCTGGTGTACAGGAGGTCGTGGGTTCGATCTCAACCCCCTTGACGCCTTTTGTAAATTTGGAGTTTGCGTGTCTCTCTTTCTCATCGTCACTAAGGTGGCTAGATGTTAACTACCTCGCCTGGTGTACAGGAGGTCGTGGGTTTGATCCAGACCCTGACGCTTGCTGCTGCTGCTGTATATTTGGAGTCTGCGTGTCTCTCTCTCTCATCGTCACTAAGGTGGCTAGGAGATGTTAACTACCTCGCCTGGTATACAGGAGGTCGTGGGTTCGATCCAGACCCTGATGCCTGCTGCTGCTGTGTATTTGGAGTTTGCGTGTCTCTCTCTCCTCCGGCTCTTCCGGTTTTAGCCGACGCCAAAACTGTGCCCACACGCGCCCCCCTTCCCCACACGGCCTGTTTACCGATGACCCACACGTATGATAAGTGTTTTTTACCCTTTTATCTGGCAACAAAACTGACACTTTTTTTTTTTTACAAGGAGTCATGTTTGCATAGACCGCAATACCTGCAGCCATAATGCAAACAAAAAGCACAACTCTGATAATGTATGCACTGTCCTTGAAGTTGATTGGTCCACACCCGAGACAGCTTTCCTTAGAGCCTAGTCTCACATGGTGTTGGACCAGATGACGCCAAAAGGCGCACCAACCCCATGTGAGACTAGGCTCTAAGGAAAGCTGTCTCGGGTGTGGACCAATCAACTTCAAGGACAGTGCATACATTATCAAAGTCGTGTTTTTTTTTTGCATTATGACTGCAGGTATTGTGGTCTATACAAACATGACTCCTTGTAAAAAAGGTGTCAGTTTTGTTGCCAGATAGAAGGGTAAAAAAACAATTATCATATTTTTTACTGGCAAAGGAGGTTCCAATGGTGTAAATGCTTCACCCCTAGCTCTCATACTCTGATGGTGCATTGTCTTTGAGTTGTGCGCCTTTTGGCGTCATCTGGTCCAACACCATGTGAGACTAGGCTCTAAGGAAAGCTGTCTCGGGTGTGGACCAATCAACTTCAAGGACAGTGCATACATTATCAGAGTTATGTTCTTTTGTTTGCATTATGACTGCAGGTATTGCGGTCTATGCAAACATGACTCCGTGTCAGTTTTGTTGCCAGATAGAAGGGTAAAAAAACAATTATCATATTTTTTACCGGCAAATGAGGTTCCAATGGGGACCCACACGTACTTAAACGGAGCTGGGAAGTTGTTGAGAACCCGGCTTCTAATGATCCTTATCCCTGCCACCCTCCCCTGCATCACGCTTGACAGTTTTTGGATCGGCAGAGCGTTATAACTGCCTCTTCGGTGGGATCGCTCGCAATCCTGACGATACAGGACAACGACAAGGTGAGTTCTCCCCGGGTGAACGAACGCGGTGGGAGGGTCACTCGAGCTGTTGTAATGGCGGCGTTACGATGCCTTGCTAAGGGCTCTCAGGGGGTTCAGGGTGAGGGGAGATGGGGGCTAGGAGATGTTGACTACCTCGCCTGGTCTACAGGAGGTCGTGCGTTCGATCACGACCCTGACGATGCCTGCTGCTGTATATTCGGAGTTTGCGTCTCTCTCTCATCATCATCACAGTGGCTAGGAGATGTTAACTACCTCGCCGCGTACACAGGAGGTCGTGCGTTCGATCCCGACCCTAACGATGCCTGCTGCTGCTGTATATTTGGAGTTTGCGTCTCTCTCTCATCATCACGGTGGCTAGGAGATGTTGACTACCTCGCCTCGTATACAGGAGGTCGTACGTTCGATCCCGACCCTGACGATGCCTGCTGCTGTATATTTGGAGTTTGCGTCTCTCTCTCATCATCACGGTGGCTAGGAGTTGTTAACTACCTCGCCGCCTATACAGGAGGTCGTGCGTTCGATCCCGAACCTCTGACGCCTGCTGCTGTATATTTGGAGTTTGCGGTGTCTCTCTCTGTCTCTCTCCCCGTGGTCACGTGGTTTATTCATTTTTGCTCCCGGTCCTCCGGTTTTCCCCTCCACATGTAGAATCAACATCGCAAACGCGTTTGGAATATTTGGCCGCTGCTATAAACTTCCAAGTGATCATGATGATGGTGATCAGCCGCTTTGTTGAACTGCCGCCATTCGTGATGGTCGCTTCTGAGAGAGAGCGACATAGCTCGGCGAAAAGTATAGTAAAAAGTAAATTTTCTTGGTTCTTTCGGTAAAGTCACGTAGAAGGGAAATAATAAAATAAAAAAAATTTACACAAAATATTTACATTATTTTATTATGTTTTCTTTTTATTATTTTATTATTTCCCTTCTGCGTGATGACTTTACCGAAAGAACCAAGGAGATGAATCCCTGCTGCAGTCACGAAAGAAGCTTTAAATCGAAAAAGTTCATTGTTTTCAACTTTAATATCGGGAGTCTCGATTGAGACTCAAGGAAAGCGCAAGGCTTGCGTCAGAGTCGGGGAAGCTGAATCGTGAGTATCGATACGAACACGCGATGTCGTCTTGTGCATATGCACGTTTCCAATGTGTCTCATGTGTGTCTCCTGCATCCCCCCCACGAGCCCCCCATCCCCACGAGCCCCCCCCCCCCCACGCCCCCCGTCCTCACCGTGATGGTCGCTTCTGAAAAAGAGCGACATAGCTCGGCGAAAAGTAAAATAAAAAAAGTTAATTTTCTTGGTTCTTTCGGTAAAGTCATCACGTAGAAGGGAAATAATAAAATAATAAAAACCAAACATCATAAAATTATCTTCTTGGTTCTTTCGGTAAAGTCACGTGGAAGGGAAATAATAAAATAATAAAAACCAAACACAAAATATACACATTATTATATTATTTTATTATGTTTTATTTTTATTATTTCATGTCGGGTAAGCCGATTTGTGAGTATCGATTCATCTCCCCCCACGACCCCCTCCCCCTGCGTCCCCCCCCGCCGTGACCCCCCCCCCCGTGACCCCCCCCCGTGACCCCCCCCGTGACCCCCCCCCCCCCCGTGACCCCCTCCCACGTCCCCTCTGCCCCCCACCACCCCCCACCCCGCCAGACCCTACAGGTGCCTCTCTGCGTGCCCGTGCACGATGGCGTTTGCACGTCCGTGTCGGCGCGGGGTCAGCAGGCGGCGTCCGTGGGCGAGGACGGCCGCTTGGCCCTCGTGGACGTCGCCGCGGCAACCGTGCTGCGTCTCTACGGTGATCGTCCCGTCCGGAACGCCGCGGGGGGTCGGGGTGGTCGGGGGTCGGGGGTCAGGGGGTCAGGGGGGGTGGCGGCAATTGCTGAGACGATGCCGACAAGAGTTCGGCTTGAAAGTTGCGTTTGCTATCACCACCATCACCATCATCACCATCACCACCAGGGTTGCGATTTCCGCATGGAAAATGCAGAAGGAGGGTTCAAAATTTCCCGCATTTTTGCTAAAGTCAACCGCAAACGGTGGAATGACTACTCCTATGACCGCGCGCTTTTAACAACACGTTAATGCGTTCTATTGGAAAGGATACATGCAAGGCCCAGCATCACGTAGGGCTTTGAGTTACTGATTGGAATGAATATATGATTTCCGCATTTCCGCACAAGAACCACATACTTTATTCAAATGCGGAGCCGTGATTACGAGCACATGTACATGATGTATCCTTTCCAATAGAACGCATTAACGTGTTGTTAAAAGCGCGCGGTCATAGGAGTTGTCTTTCCACCGTTTGCGGTTGACTTTAGCAAAAATGCGGGAAAATTTGAACCCTCCTTCCGCATTTTCCATGCGGAAATCGCAACCCTGATCACCACCACCATCACCACCATCACCACCATCACCACTATCACCACCACCATTACCACCATCACCACTATCACCACCACCACCATCATCACCATCACCACCATCACCACCATCACCACCATCACCACCACCATTACCACCATCACCACTATCACCACCACCACCATCATCACCACCATCACCACCACCACCATCATCATCACCACCATCACCACCACCATCACCACCACCATCACCACCACCATCACCACCACCATCACCACTATCACCACCACCACCATCACCACTATCACCACCATCACCACCACTATCACCACTATCACCACCATCACCACCACCAATCACCACCACCGTCATCAGGTGGGACAACCGCAGCAAGAAGCAATCGCTCTCTTAGGGCGGTGCTGAAATGCTCCCCCACTGCTTGTGAATTGTAGCGGGTACTTTGTGTGTCTGTGTGTACTGTGTGTGTACTGTGTGTGTACTGTGTGTGTACTGTGTGAGCTGTGTGTGTGTACTGTGTGTGTACTGTGTGAGCTGTGTGTGTGTGGGTATACTGTGTGTACTGTGTGTGTGTATACTGTGTGAATTGTAGCGGGTACTTTGTGTGTCTGTGTGTACTGTGTGTGTACTGTGTGTGTACTGTGTGTGTACTGTGTGAGCTGTGTGTGTGTACTGTGTGTGTACTGTGTGAGCTGTGTGTGTGTGGGTATACTGTGTGTACTGTGTGTGTGTATACTGTGTGAATTGTAGCGGGTACTTTGTGTGTCTGTGTGTACTGTGTGTGTACTGTGTGTGTACTGTGTGAGCTGTGTGTGTGTACTGTGTGTGTACTGTGTGAACTGTGTGTGTGTGTGTATACTGTGTGTACTGTGTGTGTGTTTACTGTGTGAATTGTAGCGGGTACTTTGTGTGTGTGTAAACTGTGTGTGTACCGTGTGTGTACCGTGTGTGTGTGTGTACCGTGTGTGTGTACCGTGTACTCTGTGTACCGTGTGTGTGTACCGTGTACTCTGTGTACCGTGTGTGTGTACCGTGTGTGTGTACCGTGTACTCTGTGTACCGTGTGTGTGTACCGTGTACTCTGTGTACCGTGTGTGTGTGCCGTGTGTGTGTACCGTGTACTCTGTGTACCGTGTGTGTGTACCGTGTGTGTGTACCGTGTACTCTGTGTACCGTGTGTGTGTACCGTGTACTCTGTGTACCGTGTGTGTGTACCGTGTGTGTGTACCGTGTGTGTGTACCGTGTACTCTGTGTACCGTGTGTGTGTGCCGTGTGTGTGTACCGTGTGTGTGTACCGTGTGTGTGTACTGTGCGTACTCTGTGTACCGTGTGTGTGTACCGTGTACTCTGTGTACCGTGTGTGTGTACCGTGTGTGTGTACCGTGTACTCTGTGTACCGTGTGTGTGTACCGTGTGTGTGTACCGTGTGTATGTGTACCGTGTGCGTGTACTCTGTGTGTGTGTACCGTGTGTGTGTACCGTGTATGTGTACCGTGTGTGTGTACAGCGTGTACTCTGTGTAACGTGTGTGCTATATGTACCGTGTGTACCGTGTGTGTGTACTGTGTGTACCGTGTGTGTGTACTATGTGTACCGTGTGTGTGTACTATGTGTACCGTGTGTGTGTGTACCGTGTGTGTGTACCGTGTGTGTGTACCGCGTGTGCGCGCTGCACAGACTGGGCGGACTGCACGTCTCTGCATGCCGTGTGTACTCTGTGTGTGTACCGTGTGTGTGTACTGTGTGTACCGTGTGTGTGTACTGTGTGTACCGTGTGTGTGTACTGTGTGTACCGTGTGTGTGTACTGTGTGTACCGTGTGTGTGTACCGCGTGTGCGCGCTGCACAGACTGGGCGGACTGCACGTCTCTGCATGCCGTGTGTACTATGTGTACTGTGTGTGTCCTGTGTGTGTGTACCGCGTGTGTATGTACCGTGTGTGTGTACCGTGTGTGTACTATGTGTGTGTACTGTGTGTGTGTACCGTGTGTGTGTACCGTGTGTGTCCCGTGTGTGTACCGTGTGTACTCTGTGTGTGTACCGTGTGTGTGTACCGCGTGTGCGCGCTGCACAGACTGGGCGGACTGCACGTCTCTGCATGCCGTGTGTACTCTGTGTGTGTACCGTGTGTGTGTACTGTGTGTACCGTGTGTGTGTACTGTGTGTACCGTGTGTGTGTACTGTGTGTACCGTGTGTGTGTACCGCGTGTGCGCGCTGCACAGACTGGGCGGACTGCACGTCTCTGCATGCCGTGTGTACTCTGTGTGTGTACCGTGTGTGTGTACTGTGTGTACCGTGTGTGTGTACTGTGTGTACCGTGTGTGTGTACCGTGTGTGTGTACCGTGTGTGTGTACCGTGTGTGTGTACCGTGTGTGTGTACCGTGTGTACTCTGTGTGTGTACTGTGTGTGTGTACCGTGTGTGTGTACCGTGTGTGTGTACCGTGTGTGTGTACCGTGTGTACTCTGTGTGTGTACCGTGTGTGTGTACCGTGTGTGTGTACCGCGTGTGTGTACCGCGTGTGCGCGCTGCACAGACTGGGCGGACTGCACGTCTCTGCATGCCGTGTGTACTATGTGTACTGTGTGTGTCCTGTGTGTGTGTACCGCGTGTGTATGTACCGTGTGTGTGTACCGTGTGTGTACTGTGTGTGTGTACCGTGTGTGTGTACCGTGTGTGTGTACTGTGTGTACCGTGTGTGTGTACTGTGTGTACCGTGTGTGTGTACCGCGTGTGCGCGCTGCACAGACTGGGCGGACTGCACGTCTCTGCATGCCGTGTGTACTGTGTGTGTGTACCGTGTGTGTGTACTGTGTGTACCGTGTGTGTGTACTGTGTGTACCGTGTGTGTGTACCGTGTGTACCGTGTGTGTGTACCGCGTGTGCGCGCTGCACAGACTGGGCGGACTGCACGTCTCTGCATGCCGTGCGGCACGCCACCTCATCGGGCGTCCTCGCCGTCAACTCGGTGGGGCAGCTGAAGCACTGGGACCTGCGCAGAGACAACCTCGAGCCCACTGCCATCATGTCCTCGTGAGTGGGTGTGTGGTGTGTGTGTGGGGTGTGTGTGGGGGGTGGGGTGTGTGGTGTGTGTGTGGTGTGTGTGGGGTGTGTGTGGGGGGTGTGTGGTGTGTGTGTGTGAGTGGTGTGTGTGTGGGGTGTGTGTGTGTGTGGTGTGTGTGTGTGGTGTGTGTGGTGTGTGGTGTGTGTGGTGTGTGTGGGGTGTGTGTGGTGTGTGGTGTGTGTGGTGTGTGTGGGGTGTGTGGTGTGTGTGGGGTGTGTGTGGGGTGTGGTGTGTGTGTGTGGTGTGTGTGAGTGTGGGGTGTGTGGTGTGTGTGAGTGGTGTGTGTGTGTAGTGTGTGTGGCGTGTGTGGTGCGTGTGGGGTGTGGGGTGTGTGTGGTGTGTGTGTGGGGGGTGTGTGTGTGTGGTGTGTGTGGTGTGTGTGTGATTGTGGTGTGAGTGTGGTGTGTGTGGTGTGTGTGGTGTGTGTGGTGTGGTGAGTGTGGTGTGGTGTGTGTGTGTGGTGTGTGTGGGGGGTGTGTGTGTGTGGTGTGTGTGGTGTGGTGAGTGTGGTGTGGTGTGTGTGGTGTGGTGAGTGTGGTGTGGTGTGTGTGTGTAGTGTGTGTGGGGGGTGTGTGTGGTGAGTGTGTGGTGAGTGTGGTGTGTGTGAGTGTGGGGTGTGTGTGTGGTGTGTGGTGTGTGTAATGTGTATGTGTGTGGTGTGTGGTGTGTGTAATGTGTATGTGTGTGGTGTGTGTGTGTGGTGTGGTGTGTGGTGTGATTGTGGTGTGATTGTGGTGTGTGTGTGGTGAGTGTGGTGAGTGTGTGGTGTGTGTGGTGAGTGTGATTGTGTGTGATTGTGGTGAGTGTGTGTGTGGTGAGTGTGGTGTGAGTGGTGTGTGTGTTGTGTGTAGGGTGTGTGTGGTGTGTGTGTGGTGTGTGTGAGTGTGGGGTGTGTGTGGTGTATGTGTGGTGAGTGTGGTGTGTGTGTGTGTGGTGTGTGTGTGTTGTGTGTATAATGTGCGTGTGGTGTGTGTGGTGTGTGTGTGTGGTGTGTGTGTGTCGTGTGTGGTGTGAGTGTGGTGTGTGTGTGTGTGGTGTGTGTGTGGTGTGATTGTGGTGTGAGTGTGTGGTGTGTGTGGTGTGTGTGTCAGTGTGTGTGTCAGAGTGTGTGTGTGGTGTGAGTGTGGTGTGTGTGTGGTGTGTGTGTGGTGTGTGTGTGTGTGGTGTGTGTGTGGTGTGTGTGTGGTGTGTGTAGGGTGTGTGTGGGGTGTGTGTGGTGTGTGTGTGGGGGGTGTGTGGTGTGTGTGGTGTGTGTGTGTTGTGTGTAGGGTGTGTGTGGTGTGAGTGTGGTGTGATTGTGGTGTGTGTGTGGTGTGTGTGTAGGGTGTGTGTGGAGTGTGGTGTGTGTGGTGAGTGTGTGGGGGGTGTGTGGTGTGTGTGGTGAGTGTGTGGGGGGTGTGTGGTGTGTGTGTGTTGTGTGTAGGGTGTGTGTGGTGTGTGGTGTGGTGTGTGGTGTGATTGTGTGTGTCAGTGTGTGTGGTGTGATTGTGTGTGATTGTGGTGTGAGTGTGGTGTGTGTGGTGTGTGTGGTGTGTGTGTGGTGTGTGTGGTGTGTGTGTGTGGTGTGATTGTGGTGTGATTGTGGTGTGTGTGGTGTGTGTGTGGTGTGTGTGGAGTGGGTGTGGTGTGTGTGTGGTGTGTGTGGTGTGTGTGTGGTGTGTGGTGTGTGTGTGGTGTGTGTGTGGTGTGTGTGGTGTGTGTGTGTGGTGTGTGTGTGGGGTGTGGGAGTGCGGTGTGTGTGTGGTGTGTGTGTGGTGTGTGTGGGGTGATTGTGGTGTGTGTGTGGTGTGTGTGGTGTGTGTGTGTGTGTGGTGTGAGTGTGGTGTGTGTGGTGTGTGTGTGTTGTGTGTAGGGTGTGTGTGGTGTGTGAGTGTGGTGTGTGTGGTGGGGGGTGTGTGTGGTGTGTGTGTGGTGTGTGTGTGTAGTGTGTGTGTGGTGTGTGTGAGTGTGGTGTGTGTGGTGTGTATGTGTGTGTGGTGTGTGTGTGGTGTGTGTGGTGTGTGTTGTGTGTAGGGTGTGTGTGGTGTGTGGTGTGGTGTGTGGTGTGATTGTGGTGTGAGTGGTGTGTGTGTGTGAGTGTGGTGTGTGTGTGTTGTGTATAGGGTGTGTGTGGTGTGGTGTGTGGTGTGATTGTGGTGTGAGTGGTGTGTGTGTGTGGTGTGTGTGTGTGTCAGTGTGTGTGTCAGAGTGTGTGTGTGGTGTGAGTGTGGTGTGATTGTGGTGTGTGTGTGGTGTGTGTGTGAGTGTGTGTGTGGTGTGTGTGTCAGAGTGTGTGTCAGAGTGTGTGTGTGGTGTGTGTGTGGTGTGATTGTGGTGTGTGTGTGGTGTGTGTGTGTGAGTGTGGTGTGTGTGTTTTGTGTATAGGGTGTGTGTGGTGTGTGGTGTGGTGTGATTGTGGTGTGAGTGGTGTGTGTGTGTGGTGTGTGTGTGGTGTGTGTGTCAGTGTGTGTGTCAGAGTGTGTGTGTGGTGTGAGTGTGGTGTGATTGTGGTGTGTGTGTGTGTGGTGTGTGTGTCAGTGTGTGTGTCAGAGTGTGTGTGTGGTGTGATTGTGGTGTGAGTGTGTGGTGTGTGTGTCAGTGTGTGTGTCAGAGTGTGTGTGTGGTGTGAGTGTGGTGTGTGTGGTGTGTGTGTGTGGTGTGTGTGTGTGGTGTGTATGTGTGTGGTGTGTGAGTGTGGTGTGTGGGGTGATTGTGGTGAGTGTGGTGTGTGTGTGGTGTGTGTGTGGTGTGTGTGTGGTGAGTGTGGTGTGTGTGTGTTGTGTGTAGGGTGTGTGTGTGGTGTGTGTGTGGTGTGTGTGTGTGGTGTGTGTGTGGTGTGTGTGTGTGTGTGTGTGTGGTGTGTGTGTGTGTGTGTGGTGTGTGTGGTGTGTGTGTGTGGTGTGTGTGTGTGTGTGTGTGTGGTGTGTGTGTGTGTGTGTGTGGTGTGAGTGCGTGGTGTGATTGTGGTGTGTGTGTGGTGTGTGTGTGTGTGGTGTGTGTGTGTGTGGTGTGTGTGTGGTGTGTGTGTGGTGTGTGTGTGTGTGGTGTGTGTGGTGTGTGTGTGGTGTGTGTGTGTGGTGTGTGTGTGGTGTGTGTGTGTGTGGTGTGTGTGGTGTGTGTGTGGTGTGTGTGTGTCAGTGTGTGTCAAGGCGGTGGTGCAGAGGTCGCAAACGGGTTTGATTCCTTACCCGTACCCGTACCCGGCCGTACCCTACCCGTACCCGCCCGGGTATCGGGTAGGGTACGGGCATCGGGTACCCGATTGCGACCTCTGGGATGAAGCCATGTTGCAGGCGCGGGTGGGTTGATTCTAGGAACTTGAATTGTGAGAAGAGACAAGACGTTGGGAAATGAGTGACAAACGGTGACTCACCAGTGACTCACGGCCTACCCGTACCCGGCCGCACCAGGGTCGCAAACTCTCCCACTCACTCACCCACCCACTAATTCAGCTACCCACTCACCCACCCACTCACTCACTCACCCACTCACGAACTCACCCACCCACTCACTCACGAACTCACTCACCCACCCACCCACTCACCCACCCACGCACCCACTTACTCACCCACCAACCAGAGGTCGCAAACGGGTTTTGATTCCTTACCCGTACCCGTACCCGGCCGAGTACGGGTAGCCGGGTATCGGGTAGGGTACGGGTATCGTGTACCCGGTTGCGACCTCTGGTGTCTGTGTGTGTGTCAAGGCGGTAGTGTAGCGGTTAGCGCGCTGCGCTATGAACCCGGCGACACGGGTTCGATTCCCGCTCACGGCCAACACCGGTGACGATTATCTGAACCGGTCCCGGGCCTCCCCTAGGTCGACTCAGCCTCAAATGAGTACCTGGTGCGGTGTGTAAACATCGCCACTGGGGAGACAAAGGCGGTCGGGCGTGGTGCTGGCCACCCACTCCCTTGTGTACCGTTCCGGCCTTCATAGGTGCTCGCTAACAGCACTTGCCTCTGCAGTCTGTTAAGGCTATACAGGGGATATTTTGTCAAATGCTATGATACCATCAGTAGGCCTGGGCTCTGGGTTGTTTTTCGTGCTTTCAGAGTCCCTGACCCTCTGCTCACGATCATTAAGGACCTTCATGATGGTGAGCGGGCCCGGGTAAAACTACGTGGCCGGGAGTCGGAGCCTTTCCCTGTACACCTTGGGGTGCGACAGGGATGTCCTCTGGCTCCCACATTATTTAGCATCCATTTCGACCACGTAGTTCGTGAAGCCTTCAATAACTGTGCCGGAGGAATTTCCATCTGGTACAAGACCACTTCACGTGGCCTTGGCGTGCACTTAGCCTGGCACAAGCGCTTTGGTGCCATCGCTGCCACTTAGTGGCGAATGGCGGTTGTTGTTGTGTGTATATCTGTGTGTGTGTGTGTGTGTATCTCCGTGTGTATATCTGCGTGTGTAAATGTGTGTGTGTGTGTATCTCCGTGTGTATCTCTGTGTGTGTGTATCTCTGTGTGTATATCTGTGTGTGTGTATCTCTGTGTGTGTGTATCTCCGTGTGTATATCTGCGTGTGTAAATGTGTGTGTGTGTGTATCTCCGTGTGTATCTCTGTGTGTAAATGTGTGTGTGTGTGTGTATCTCCGTGTGTATATCTGTGTGTATATCTGTGTGTGTGTATCTCCGTGTGTATATCTGTGTGTGTGTATCTCCGTGTGTATATCCGTGTGTATCTCTGTGTGTGTGTATATCTGTGTGTATAACTGCATGTGTAAATGTGTGTGTGTGTGTATCTCTGTGTGTGTATCTGCGTGTGTAAATGTGTGTGTATATCTCCGTGTGTATCTCTGCATGTGTAAATGTGTGTAAACGTGTGTGTATCTCTCCGCGTGTGTAACTGCGTGTGTGTGTGCGCCACCAGGCCAGGTTGCCGCTGGCCCCTGCTGTGCGTGTGTGTGTATATCTGCGTGTGTAAATGTGTGCGTGTGTATCTCTCTGCGTGTGTAACTGCGTGTATATCTGCGTGTGTGTGTGCGCGTGTGTATCTCTGTGTGTGTGTATATCTGTGTGTATCTCTCTGTGTGTGTGTATATCTCCGTGTGTATCTCTGTGTGTGTGTGTAACTGCGTGTGTAACTGCGTGTGTGTGTGTGCCACCAGGCCAGGTTGCCGCTGGCCCCTGCTGTGCGTGTGCGTCTCTGTGTGTGTGTATCTTAGTGTGTGTATCTGCGTGTGTAAATGTGTGCGTGTGTGTGTGTGTATATCTCCGTGTGTATCTCTGTGTGTGTGTGTAACTGCGTGTGTAACTGCGTGTGTGTGTGCGCCACCAAGCCAGGGTGCCGCTGGCCCCTGCTGTGCGTGTGCGTCTCTGTGTGTGTGTATCTTAGTGTGTGTATCTGCGTGTGTAAATGTGTGCGTGTGTGTGTGTGTATATCTCCGTGTGTATCTCTGTGTGTGTGTGTAACTGCGTGTGTAACTGCGTGTGTGTGTGTGTGTATCTCTGCGTGTGTGTATCTCTGTGTGTGTGTGTAACTGCGTGTGTAACTGCGTGTGTGTGTGCGCCACCAAGCCAGGGTGCCGCTGGCCCCTGCTGTGCGTGTGCGTCTCTGTGTGTGTGTATCTTAGTGTGTGTATCTGCGTGTGTAAATGTGTGCGTGTGTGTGTGTGTATATCTCCGTGTGTATCTCTGTGTGTGTGTGTAACTGCGTGTGTAACTGCGTGTGTGTGTGTGTGTATCTCTGCGTGTGTGTATCTCTGCGTGTGTATCTGCGTGTGTAACTGCGTGTGTGTGTGCGCCACCAAGCCAGGGTGCCGCTGGCCCCTGCTGTGCGTGTGCGTCTCTGTGTGTGTGTATCTTAGTGTGTGTATCTGCGTGTGTAAATGTGTGTGTGTGTGTGTATATCTCCGTGTGTATCTCTGTGTGTGTGTGTAACTGCGTGTGTAACTGCGTGTGTGTGTGTGTGTATCTCTGCGTGTGTGTATCTCTGCGTGTGTATCTGCGTGTGTAACTGCGTGTGTGTGTACGCCACCAAGCCAGGGTGCCGCTGGCCCCTGCTGTGCGTGTGCGTCTCTGTGTGTGTGTATCTTAGTGTGTGTATCTGCGTGTGTAAATGTGTGCGTGTGTGTGTGTGTATATCTCCGTGTGTATCTCTGTGTGTGTGTGTAACTGCGTGTGTAACTGCGTGTGTGTGTGTGTGTGTGTATCTCTGCGTGTGTGTATCTCTGCGTGTGTATCTGCGTGTGTAACTGCGTGTGTGTGTGCGCCACCAAGCCAGGGTGCCGCTGGCCCCTGCTGTGCGTGTGTGTGTATATCTGCGTGTGTAAATGTGTGTGTGTGTATCTGCATGTGTATCTCAGTGTGTGTAACTGCGTGTGTGTGTGTATCTCCGTGTGTATCTCTCCGTGTGTGTGTATCTCTGCGTGTGTAACTGCGTGTGTGTGTGTGTATCTCTGCGTGTGTAACTGCGTGTGTGTGTGTGTATCTCTGCGTGTGTAACTGCGTGTGTATCTCTCTGTGTGTGTAACTGTGTGTGTGTGTGCGCCACCAGGCCAGGTTGCTGTGTGTGTGTGTATATCTCCGTGTGTATCTCTCCGCGTGTGTATCTGCGTGTGTGTGTGTATCTGCGTGTGTAACTGCGTGTGTGTGTGTGTATCTCTGTGTGTGTGTATATCTGTGTGTGTAACTGCGTGTGTGTGTGTGTGTGTATCTCCGTGTGTATCTCTCCGCGTGTGTAACTGTGTGTGTAACTGTGTGTGTGTGTGCGCCACCAGGCCAGGTTGCCGCTGGCCCCTGCTGTGCGTGTGCGTGCACCCCGGCCAGCCGCACGTGGTGGCCGTGGGCGGCGAGGACGGCACGCTGCAGCTGTGGGACGTGCGGCAGCAGCAGGCGCCCACCGCCCTCCTGCAGGGACACACGGCCGAGAGTACGACGCTTCGCACACTGCTGCTACACTCCGCACGCTGCTGCTACACTCCGCACGCAGCGCTCACTCCGCACGCTGCTGCTACACTCCGCACGCAGCGCTCACTCCGCACGCTGCTGCTACACTCCGCACGCTGCTGCTACACTCCGCACGCTGCTACTACGCTCTGCACGCTGCTGCTACACTCCGCACGCTGCTGCTACACTCTGCACGCTGCTACTACACTCTGCACGCTGCTGCTACACTCCGCACGCTGCTACTACGCTCTGCACGCTGCTGCTACACTCTGCACGCTGCTGCTACACTCTGCACGCTGCTGCTACGCTCTGCACGCTGCTGCTACACTCCGCACGCTGCTGCTACACTCCGCACGCTGCTGCTACGCTCTGCACGCTGCTGCTACACTCTGCACGCTGCTACACTCCGCACGCAGCTGCTACACGCCGCACGCAGCTCACTCGGCCATCGCAAATGATAGCGGCTGAATCAAGTGGCCGATATCATCGTCGTCATCATCGTCTTCATCATCATCGTCGTCATTGTCGTCGTAATCATCGTCATCATCATCGTCATCATCATCGTCATCATCGTGATGCGTAAATTTATAGCAGCACCCAAGTACTCTGAACGTCTTCTTGGTTCTTTCGGTAAAGTCACGTAGAAGGGAAATAATAAAATAATTAAAATTTGACATAATAAAATTATCTTCTTGTTCTAGATTTGAGGCTTTCGTGACTGCAAGGATTCATATTCTTAGGTTTAATCGGTAAAGTCACGTAGGTAAAACATCAAAATTAATAAAAGTAAAATAAAATTTAAATAAAAATCACGACGTTTCGGAGGCAACACAAGCTTCCGTCTTCAGGTGGAACCGTCACAGCCACGACAGGGTCGCTGCGGCGGTGGCAGCAGCTCAGAGGTCGCAAACGGGTTTTGATTCCTTACCCGTACCCGGCCGCACCAGGGTCGCAAACGGGTACCCGTACCCTACCCGATACCCGGCTACCCGTACCCGGCCGGGTATCGGGTAGGATATGGGTACGCGTACCCGATTGCGACCTCTGGGATGAAGCCATGTTGCAGGCGCGGGTGGGTTGATTCTAGGAACTTGAATTGTGAGAAGAGACAAGACGTTGGGAAATGAGTGACAAACGGTGACTCACCAGTGACTCACGGCCTACCCGTACCCGGCCGCACCAGGGTCGCAAACTCTCCCACTCACTCACTCACTCACCCACCCACTAATTCAGCTACTCACTCACCCACCCACCCACTCACTCACGAACTCACTCACCCACTCACCCACTCACTCACCCACTCACCCACTCACTCACCCACTCACCCACTCACTCACCCACTCACTCACTCACCCACTCACCCACTCATCCACTCACGAACTCACTCACTCACCCACTCACTCACCCACTCACTCACCCACTCACCCACTCATCCACTCACCCACTCATCCACTCACTCACCCACTCATCCACTCACCAACTCACTCACCCACCCACCCACGCACTCACCCACTCACCCACGCACCCACTTACTTACCCACCAACCAGAGGTCCCGTACCCGGCCGGGTACGGGTAGCCGGGTATCGGGTAGGGCACGGGTATCGGGTACCCGTTTGCGACCTCTGCAGCAGCTTGTTGAGTAGTGGTGGTACGCATCTCCCTTGACCCTCCCCCCCCCCCGCTTGTGTTTATTTTGAGTGATTTTCCTACCTTTGCACTCGCGTCGTTCGCTCTTGCGACCTCCTGACCCCGCGGGGCAGCCCGATTAGCACGGCTGGCTAGGTACGGCGCGAAAGAAGTTTGACACGCGTACACAGACGCCTGTAATTGTTCGTAATCAACGTTTTTGGGTTTAGATCGCGTTATTTATAAATGTCTCGTAACCCTCCACCACCCGAAACGTTGACAAAAGACAAAATAGTTCACTGCTTTAGCCCCACCGGTGTGTTGAAGAGTGAAACCACAACATGGACAGTTTTTTTTGATTGGTACGACGTTTCGCTGGTAATTGCATCCAGCATCATCGGGCAATTCGCCAGAATGGTGAAGAGGCTCTGCTGTGTCTCCCGATCTTATATATATAGAGCAGCAGCAGCAGCAGGGTGACATCATCATTTAACTAATTCAGGTTCAGTGATTTGAGGCAGAGGGGGGGTATTGTAATTATATAGTAGATTAGTAATCAAATTTCGATTTAAAGCTTTCGTGACTGCAGGGATTCATCTTGTTGGTTCTTTCAGTAAAAAAAGTGTCACGTTGACAAAAGACAAAATAGTTCACTGCTTTAGCCCCCCGGTGTGTTGAAGAGTGAAACCACAACATGGACAATGTTTTAGTAGCGCTGTGACGTTTCGCTGGTAATTGCATCCAGCATCATCGGGCAATTCGCCAGAATGGTGAAGGGGTTATGCTGTCTCCCGTTCTTATATAGAGCAGCAGCAGCAGGGTGACATACTCATCAACTCATCAGGTGCAAAGATTTGAGGCGGAAAGGGAGGGGGGCGATTATTGTAATTATATACTAGATCAGTAATCAGGCAGTTGTTTCTATGCAAGTTGTAGATTAGCAATCAGTTGCAATGTGTGTTATTGTAATTATTCTACTTTAGTGATCAGTCAGCGTTTGTTTCCCCTATAAGGAATTGTAATGTATCTTATTTAATAATCCTGTAATTGTACGACAAATAAATTAATTCTCGATTGAAAGCTTCTTTCGTGACTGCAGGGATTCATCTTCTTGGTTCTTTCGGTAAAGTCACGTAGAAGGGAAGTAATAAAATAATAAAAATAAAACATAAAAAAATAAGTCGGCTGCTTGCGTTGTAGCCGAAACGTCGTGAGAATGATTTTATTAAATCCTTTATATTAAGTTCGCTTGCTTTCTTAGGACCGTGCAAATCTTTCGGTCGTTTTTTAACCCACTTCCCGTGATCCAATCGAGCTGACATTTTCCACACAGACTCGTTGTGCGAGACAATTAATGTTCGTGAAACAAAAATTTCCAAAATTTTACACTTTTTAGGACAAAAAATATTATATTTAATTACCAATTGCTTAATGGTGCAATGCAATCATCTGACCCATAGGTGGCAGCCATCTCAAGCCAGAGGACGAGAGGACTCTAGCCGCCACGCATATAAAGGATTTATAGTGAAAAACTTTGTTTTTACTGGTTATACTTATTATGTTTTATTTTTATTATTTTATTACTTCCCTTCTACGTGACTTTACCGAAAGAACCAAGAAAATAAAATAATTTGAGCTTTGTAGCTCATCGGATTGTGTGTGTGCGGGCGCGCGGTGCGTGCGTGCGCGTGCAGTGTGGGAGGTGCAGTTCCACCCGACGGCACCCGAGAACCTCTTCACGTGCTCGCAGGACGGCTCCCTGTGGCACTGGAGGGTCAACGATGGCTTCTCGCGGCCAGGTGAGGCAAGCCGCACAGACGGGAGCCTTGAAAAGGCTGCCGGGGGCAAATGCTGTTAGGTGTGTAGTGAACATCGCCACTGGGGAGACAAAGGCGGCCGGGCGTGATGCTGGCCACCCCCACCCCCTCGTGTGCCCTTTCGGCTGTCGTAGGTGCTCGCTAACAGCACTTGCCCCTACAGTCAGATAAGGCTATACGGGGGATCTTTATCTTTGTTGTGTGTGTGTAGGTGCCGTAGGTGTGTGTGTGTGTAGGTGTGTGTGTGTGTAGGTGTGTGTGTGTAGGTGTGTGTGTGTAGGTGTGTGTGTGTAGGTGTGTGTGTGTAGGTGTGTGTGTGTGTAGGTGTCGTGTGTGTGTGTAGGTGTCGTGTGTGTGTGTGTGTGTGTAGGTGTGTGTGTAGGTGTGTGTGTGTGTAGGTGTGTGTGTGTAGGTGTGTGTGTGTGTAGGTGTCGTGTGTGTGTGTAGGTGTGTGTGTGTAGGTGTGTGTGTAGGTGTGTGTGTAGGTGTCGTGTGTGTGTGTGTAGGTGTGTGTGTAGGTGTGTGTGTAGGTGTCGTGTGTGTAGAGGTGTGTGTGTGTAGGTCTTCACAGGTGCTCGCTAACAGCACTTGCCCCTACAGTCCGTTAAGGCTACACGGGGGGGGATCTTTGTCTTCGTGTGTCGGTGCGGTAGTGTGTAGGTGTGTGTGTAGGTGTGTGTGTGTGTGTAGGTGTGTGTGTGTAGGTGTCGTGTGTGTGTGTAGGTGTCGTGTGTGTGTGTAGGTGTGTGTGTGTGTAGGTGTGTGTGTGTAGGTGTGTGTGTGTAGGTGTCGTGTGTGTGTGTAGGTGTCGTGTGTGTGTGTGTGTAGGTGTGTGTGTAGGTGTGTGTAGGTGTGTGTGTGTGTTGGTGTGTGTGTGTGTAGGTGTGTGTGTGTAGGTGTGTGTGTGTGTAGGTGTGTGTGTGTAGGTGTGTGTGTGTAGGTGTCGTGTGTGTGTGTAGGTGTCGTGTGTGTGTGTGTAGGTGTCGTGTGTGTGTGTGTAGGTGTCGTGTGTGTGTGTGTAGGTGTCGTGTGTGTGTGTAGGTGTCGTGTGTGTGTGTGTGTGTAGGTGTCGTAGGGGGGTGTGTAGGTGTGTGTATGTTTCGGTCTTCATAGGTGCTCGCTAACAGCACTTGCCCCTACAGTCTGTTAATGCTACACGGGGGATCTTTATCTTTGTCGTGTGTGTAGGTGTATGTGTGTGTGTAGGTGTGTGTGTGTGTAGGTGTGTGTGTAGGTGTCGTGTGTGTGTGTGTAGGTGTGTGTGTGTAGAGGTGTGTGTGTGTAGGTGTCGTGTGTGTGTGTAGGTCTTCACAGGTGCTCGCTAACAGCACTTGCCCCTACAGTCCGTTAAGGCTACACGGGGGGGGATCTTTGTCTTCGTGTGTCGGTGCGGTAGCCATGAGGCCGGGTACCGTTCCCGCTCCTCCCGGCACGATGGCGGCCGAGACGACTCCGTCCGGACGTGGAGGGGGAGGAGGAGGAGGTGGAGGAGGAGGAGGAGGCTGCGGCTGGCTGGGAGACCCCTCCAAGTCGGGGCTGCTCATCGACAGCCTCCTGCCCCCCGTGGGTGTCCCCCTCAACGGGCTGGACGCGGCGGGGACGCGGCTCGTGTGCGGCGGAGACACCGAGAAGGTTTACGTGTGCACCGGCATCGCCGCGCACTGACCGGCGGCGGTGGGGGGGGGCGGGGGAGGTCTTGAGTCTGCGTCGTTTGCAAATGTCTGCAACTTCTGCAACATCTGCTTCGTGTGCAACGTCTGCAACGTCTGCAAATGTCTGCGTCGTCTGCGTCATTGTATTCGGTGTCTGCAACATCTACAACATCTGCGTCATCTACAACATCTGCGTCGTCTTCGCTTGCGACATTGTATTCGGTGTCTGCGTCGTCTCCCTCGTTTGCAACTTTTGCATCGTCTGCAACTTCTGCAAGTTCGGGGTCTGCAACGTCTGCGTCATCTGCAACGTCTGCATCGTCTGCGCTTGCGTCATCGTCTTCGGCGTGTGTGGTGTCTGAGTCTGCAACGTCTGCGTCGTCTGCATCGTCTGCGTCATTGTATTCGGTGTCTGCAACATCTGCGTCGTCTACAAATGTCTGCAACGCCTGCGTCGTCTGCATCATTGTATTCGGTGTCTGCAACATCTGCGTCGTCTACAAATGTCTGCAACGCCTGCGTCGTCTGCATCATTGTATTCGGTGTCTGCAACATCTGCGTCGTCTACAAATGTCTGCAACGCCTGCGTCGTCTGCATCATTGTATTCGGTGTCTGCAACATCTGCGTCGTCTACAAATGTCTGCAACGTCTGCGTCGTCTTCGCTTGCGTCATTGTATTCGGTGTCTGCGTCGTTTGCAACTTTTGCGTCGTCTGCGTTGTCGGCAAATTTCTGCGTCGTCTGCGTCGTCTGCAACGTAGCGGTGCGGTGAAATCATCGCCACTGACCTCTCTTGTGCCGTGCCGGCCTTCATAGGCGCTCGCTAAGAGCACTTGCCCCAACAGTCTGTTACAGGCTATACAGGGGATCTTTGTCTTTGGGGCGCGCGGTGGCGAGATATTCACTCCCTCATCATCACGGTGGCTAGGAGATGTTAACAACCTCGCCTGGTGTACAGGAGGTCGTGGGTTCCGATCCCGACCCTGACGACGCCTGTTCTCATATTTGGAGTCTGCGTCTCTCTCTCGCTCTCATCATCATCACGGTGGCTAGGAGATGTTAACAACCTCGCCTGGTGTACAGGAGGTCGTGGGTTCCGATCCCGACCCTGACGACGCCTGTTCTCATATTTGGAGTCTGCGTCTCTCTCGCTCATCATCATCACGGTGGCTAGGAGATGTTAACTCCCTCGCCTGGTCTATAGGATGTCGTGGGTGCGACCCCGATATAGTGTGACGCCTGCTGCTGTATATTTGGAGTCTGCGTCTCTCTCGCTCTCATCATCATCACGGTGGCTAGGAGATGTTAACAACCTCGCCCGGTCTACAGGATGTCGTGGGTGCGACCCCGATATAGTGTGACGCCTGCTGCTGTATATTTGGAGTTTGCGTGTCTCTCTCTTTCCGTTGGTCGCGTGGATTTTTCTCCGGGTAACCTCCTGGTTTTTCACATTCAAAATCGACATCGCACGCTTAAGAGCATTTGGCCGCAATACATTTCTAAGCTGATGAAGCCACTTGGTTGAGCTTTCATCATTTGTGGTCGTCGCTTCTGAAAAAGATCTGCACGGCACGGTGCTAGTGTGGGCCCTTGCACCTGGTAACGATGAGAATAGTTGATCTTGGTTCTTTTGGTAAAGTCACCATGTAGAAGGGAAATAATAAAATAATAAAAATAAAACATCATAAAATACAATTCTCACAAAGGGACATAAAATAATAAAAATAAAACACAATTCTCACAAAGGGAAATAATAAAATTAAAAAAATAAAACATAATAAAATACAATTCTCACAAAGGGAAATAATAAAATATTAAAAATAAAACAATAAAACAATTCTCACGACGTTTCGGCCACAACGCAAGCAGCCGTCCTCAGGTGAAGAACAGGTCTGTCGGGAAGACAGCGTCTGACCTGTTCTTCACCTGAGGACGGCTGCTTGCGTTGTGGCCGAAACGTCGTGAGAATTGTATTTTATTATGTTTTATTTTTATTATTTTATTACTTCCATTCTACGTAACTTTACCGAAAGAACCAAGAAGATGAATCCCTGCAGTCACGAAAGCTTTAAATCGGAAAATAGTTTGAGTTTAAATATCCGCACGCTGAAACGGTCACGCGCATCGGAGGAGATTTTGCCCCCTTCCCAGAGGTCGCAACCGGGTACCCGATACCCGTACCCTACCCGATACCCGGCTACCCGTACCCGGCCGGGTACGGGTACCCGTTTGCGACCCTGGTGCGGCCGGGTACGGGTACGGGTAGGCCGTGAGTCACTGGTGAGTCACCGTTTGTCACTCATTTCGGGTAGGGTACGGGTAGGGAACGGGTACCCGTTTGCGACCCCGGTGCGGCTGGGTACGGGTAGGCCGTGAGTCACTGGTGAGTCACCGTTTGTCACTCATTTCGGGTAGGGTACGGGTAGGGTACGGGTACCCGTTTGCGACCCTGGTGCGGCCGGGTACGGGTACGGGTAGGCCGTGAGTCACTGGTGAGTCACCGTTTGTCACTCATTTCGGGTAGGGTACGGGTAGGGAACGGGTACCCGTACCCGGCCGGGCACGGGTAGCCATTTGCGACCCTGGTGCGGCCGGGTACGGGTAAGGAATCAAAACCCGTTTGCGACCTCTGCCCCTTCCTGCGTTTTAGCCGAAGGGGGCGGTTGAAAGTGGTGGGGGGGCAGACGTTCGATGTCCTCGGTACAATAAACGCCGTTCCCTCGCTCAGGTTTTCGCGCGTTTGATTTTCGTTACGCGAGTTAAGTCCATGCGGTGTGCGTTGATCGGCACCACGTCCGGAAGTAAGGAAAATGTTCCGCAGCAGAAGAGCTGATGATGATGATGATGATGCAGGCAGGCAGGCAGTGATGAGAAGGAAGCCGGCCACTATTTGGACACGCATGAAATGTCAAAGTTTGTCGTTTGGCGGAGAAATGGAATCGACCGCGGAGAAGAGGAAGACTGCACGTAGAATTGGCGGCGGTGGAGAGAGAGATGTGGGCCATTGATTGAGAGGATTGGCAGAGAGAGAGAGGAAAGTTGAAACAACAAATGACGGCGTGTAAAGTTGGACCCCGACGTTGATATCTGCCCCGTGGGTCGTGATGGTGACGATGGAGCAAGTCACCAAATCGAAATCAAGTAGACAAATTTCGCAAGTATTTGAATGTTCAACACAAACGCAAGCTTCGGGGCAAGGCAGCGAAACATGACGAAGAGGTTACTCGTAGTTTTTTCGGTAATGTCACCATGTAGGTAAAAAATGATATTCAAATTAATAAAAACAAGTATAACCCGTAAAAACCAAGTTTTTCACTATAAATCCTTTATATGCGTGGCGGCTAGAGTCCTCTCGTCCTCTGGCT
Organism: Lethenteron reissneri; assembly: GCF_015708825.2. Taxonomy (NCBI): domain Eukaryota; kingdom Metazoa; phylum Chordata; class Hyperoartia; order Petromyzontiformes; family Petromyzontidae; genus Lethenteron; species Lethenteron reissneri. Next base: position 6,452,650 of record NC_083844.1, on the reverse strand, counting down.
TGAGATGGCTGCCACCTATGGGTCAGATGATTACATTGCACCATTAAGCAATTGGTAATTAAATAAAAAAAATTGCCCTAAAAAGTGTAAAATTTAGGGGAAAAATTTCACAAACATTAATTGTCACGCACAACGAGTCTGTGTGGAAAATGTCAGCTCGATTGGATCACGGGAAGTGGGTTAAAAAACGACCGAAAGATTTGCACGGTCCTAAGCAAGCAAGTGAACTTAATATAAAGGATTTAATAAAATAATAAAAATCACGACGTTTCGGAGGCAACACAAGTCTCCGTCATCAGGTGGGACCGTCACAGCCAGATTTGCTGACGGAGACTTGTGTTGCCTCCGAAACATGATTTTTAAATCCTTTATATTAAGTTCGCTTGCTTGCGCGCTTACAACCGTGCAAATCTTCCGGTCGTTTTTTAACCCACTTCCCGTGATCCAATCGAGCTGACATTTTGCACACAGACTCGTTGTGCGTGACAATTTATTTTCGTGAAAAATTTTTTTCATAAATTTTCCACTTTTTAGGAATTTTTTTTTCATATTTAATTTAAAATACCAATGTGATCAAAATGAAACTCTTACTCAAGAAAAACAGAAATGAATAATAAAATAAAACCGATGTCACGCATATAAAGGATTTTATAGTGAAAAACTTTGTTTTTACGGGTTACTTTTATATTATTTTATTTTTATTAATTTCATTTTTTACGCACGTGACTTTGCCGAAAAATCTAAGAGTATGAATCCTTGCAGTCACGAAAGCTTCAAATCTCGAATGACGAAGAGGCCCCGGGCCGCAGCAAGATGCCACGCAGGAGGGAGTCCCAGGATGGAATAGCGCGTTAACCATATTCTTAGGTTTTTTCGGTAAAGTCACCATGTGGGTAAAAACATTAAAATTAATAAAAGTAAAATAAAATCACGACGTTTCGGAAGCAACACAAGTCTCCGTCTTCAGGTGGAACCGTCACAGCCACGACAGCTGTATCAAGTAAATGAGAGATTGCAAGAGCTACCACTCCGTATATATAATGGTTGAGGGGGGAAGGGCCAGGAACGGCACACTTTTTATTAATATGGTAAGGTGAGGCTTAAGACTAAGAATAGACTGCATAACAAAGGACTGAGCCTTTGTTATCAGTCTTGGCAGCCTTCGGGAGTTACACCACACAGAGCTATGATGCAATTGTACGTACTCACTTCCTGGAACTCGCAAATACCCTCCCTGGCGTCGGTGACATCCAAAGTCAATCCAAAGAAAATGTACGCTCCGATGAACCCGGATTTGAACCCAGGTATCAAACTTAGCAGGCTACACCACTAAAGCTATACAGCTGCTGCCATACATCCCCAGTGCCTGGAACTCTTGTGTTTAGTTTGTTGTCCTACCCCCGCACCTCTACAAACTGCGGTTGGCTACGTACAATGCGAAAGAAGCTCAACATACGTATGTAATGAGAGTAGAGTCAACTTGCGGTGAGCGTGGACTAGTGGCCACGGGAGGTAATTGCAGGGGAGTCAGCTTGCAGTACGAGTGGACTGCTGGCTCCGGGAATGATCGAGGGATCGGAGCGTGACCAGGTGACGGAAGAGGACGGGAGAGTTTGCTGGTTAAACGAGCATCTTGAATCGGCGAGAACGTTCGGGAATGGGGGCGTAGCCTCGGGCCGTACATGAGGGGGAGATGCGAGGGAGACTCGGGGCTGTTGCGGTGGGGGTCTCCGCCTGTTCGAGTGTGAGCCAGAGGTCGCAACCGGGTACCCGATGCCCGGCTACCCGTACCCGGCCGGGTACGGGTAGCCGCTTGCGACCCTGGTGCGGCCTGGGTACGGGTAGGCCGTGAGTCACTGGTGAGTAACTGTTTCTCACTCATTTCCCAACGTCTTGTCTCTTCTCACAATTCAAGTTCCTAGAATCAACCCACCCGCGCCTGCAACATGGCTTCACCCCAGAGGTCGCAATCGGGTACCCGATACCCGTACCCTACCCGTACCCGGCTGGGTACGGGTAGGGTACGGGTATCGGGTACCGGTTTGCGACCCTGGTGCGGCCGGGTACGGTTAAGGAATCAAAACCCGTTTGCGACCTCTGGTGTGAGCACGTGGCACCTTAATGAAAGAAACCATCTCGAGGCAAGTGCGTCCAAGTCGTCACTGCACGTACATACACTACAGACGACACACTACATACTCTACACTACAACTGCTATACACTACGCTATACACTACTATATGGACACGACACACTACTACACAACACATCCCTGCGGAGGGAGCTGGTAGGAACGTCGGGTTGCTCGGTCAATGGCCTGCAGGGTCAACGGCGGCGTGGGGTATTCCGCAAATATGGGCGACTGTGAGGGCGGGCACAAGCCGGCGTGAGTAGGTTAAACGTTGAGTTTTATAAGGGCACCACGGGGTGACCAGCCCCTCCCCACCCAGCCCCACCCCTCCCACCCCCCACCCAGCCCCATCCTCCCCACCCAGCCCCACCCAGCCCCTCCCCACCCTCCCCACCCAGCCCCTCCCCACCCTCCCCTCTCCACCCAGCCCCACCCCTCCCATTTTTGGATGCACGACGGACGGACACAATAATCCCCTGTGGGCTGGTGTAACCAGGAGGTTCCTACCAGTAACATCACTATACACTCTCCTCTATAAGACTGTAGTGACATGATGTCACTACCGTGTCGGCTCGGTACGGGGGCTGTAGGCGGGTGTCACAGGGGTCGTGGCACTACGCGTGAACCCAACAGGACACGTGACCGGATAAAGGGGGGGGCAGGGGCCCCAGGGGGTAGCTTGGGACTCGGACGTGCGCCTCAATCGAACCCATTACACTACTATGCACTAAACTATACACTACACTACTATACACTACACTACTATACACTACACTATACACTACTATACACTACACCACTACTATGCACTGCACTATACACTACACTACTATACACTACACTACTATACACTACACCACTACTATGCACTACACTATACACTACACTACTATACACTACACTATACACTACACCACTACTATGCACTACACTATACACTACACTACTATACACTACACTACTATACACTACACTATACACTACACTATACACTACACCACTACTATGCACTACACTATACACTACACTACTATACACTACACTATACACTACACTATACACTACACCACTACTATGCACTACACTATACACTACACTACTATACACTACACTATACACTACACTATACACTACACCACTACTATGCACTACACTATACACTACACCACTACTATGCACTACACTATACACTACACTGCTACTATGCACTACACTATACACTACACCACTACTATGCACTACACTATACACTACACCACTACTATGCACTACACTATACACTACACCACTACTATGCACTACACTATACACTACACTACTATGCACTACACTATACACTACACCACTACTATGCACTACACTATACACTACGCTACTATACACTACACTATACACTACACCACTACTATGCACTACACTATACACTACACCACTACTATGCACTACACTATACACTACACCACTACTATGCACTACACTATACACTACACCACTACTATGCACTACACTATACACTACACCACTACTATGCACTACACTATACACTACACCACTACTATGCACTACACTATACACTACACCACTACTATGCACTACACTATACACTACGCTACTATACACTACACTATACACCACGCTACTATACAATACACTACACTACTATACACTACACTACTATACACTACGCTACTATACACTACACTATACACTACACCACTACTATACACTACACTACTATACACTACACTACTATACACTACGCTACTATACACTACTATACACTACACTATACACTACACTACTATACACTACACTACTATACACTACACTACTATGCACTACACTATACACTACACTACTATACACTGCTATGCAGTACACCACTATACACTACACTACTATACACTACACTATACACTACACTATACACTACTATACAATACACTACTATACACTACACTACATTATCCACTACACTACTATACACTACACCACTACTATGCACTACACTATACACTACACTACTATACACTACACTATACACTACACTATACACTACACCACTACTATGCACTACACTATACACTACACCACTACTATGCACTACACTATACACTACACTGCTACTATGCACTACACTACACCACTACTATGCACTACACTATACACTACACTGCTACTATGCACTACACTATACACTACACCACTACTATGCACTACACTATACACTACACCACTACTATGCACTACACTATACACTACACTACTATGCACTACACTATACACTACACCACTACTATGCACTACACTATACACTACGCTACTATGCACTACACTATACACTACACCACTACTATGCACTATACTATACACTACACTACTATGCACTACACTATACACTACACCACTACTATGCACTACACTATACACTACACCACTACTATGCACTACACTATACACTACACCACTACTATGCACTACACTATACACTACACCACTACTATGCACTACACTATACACTACGCTACTATACACTACACTATACACCACGCTACTATACAATACACTACACTACTATACACTACACTACTATACACTACGCTACTATACACTACACTATACACTACACCACTACTATACACTACACTACTATACACTACACTACTATGCACTACACTATACACTACACTATACACTACACTACTATACACTGCTATGCAGTACACCACTATACACTACACTACTATACACTACACTATACACTACACTATACACTACTATACAATACACTACTATACACTACACTACATTATCCACTACACTACTATACACTACTATGCAGTACACCACTATATTACATTGAAAACTAATTTCTCTACAACGGCTTGTTGTGTTTCGTTTGTTTCCTTCACCCCGTACCTCCAATAAGCACGGTTGGGCTACTTACGGCACGAAAGAAAGTTCACGCGTAGACAACGCACGGCATTTCCACTTAAAACACTCAAAGGACATGGACTAGCAGATAAGTACATGAACAGATAACGCTCCGGGTCGGATTGTTTTTCGTGACATTTCCACAAATTAGAAACCACTCAAATTTCCCTCCGCGTGGGCTATCGGGTTCTACGGACGGGGGAGGTGGTGGGGGGTGGAGGAGGTGGGGGGTTCAGAAGGAGGAGGTGGTAGGTGGAGGAGGGGGAGGTGGTGGGGGTGGAGGAGGGAGCAGGTGGAGGTAGTGGGGGGTGGAGGTAGTGGGGGGTAGAGGGGGTGAGGTGTGGAGGAGGTGGTGGTGGGTGGAGGAGGGGGTGGTGGAGGAGGTGGGGGGCGGAGGAGGAGGTGGGGGAGGGGGTGGAGGTAGTGAGGGAAGAGGAGGAGGAGGTGGTGGGGGTGGAGGAGGTTTGGGGGTGAAGGAGGAGGTAGGGGGTGGAGGAGGTGGGGGTGGAGGTAGTGGGGAGTAGAGGTGGAGGAGGTGGGGGGTGGAGGGGGAGGTGGGGGTGGAGGTAGTGGGGGGTAGAGGAGGAGGAGGTGAGGTGTGGAGGAGGAGGTGGTGGGGGGGTAGAGGGGGAGGTGGAGGTAGTGGGGAGTAGAGGGGGAGGTAGGGGGTGGTGGAGGAGGTCTCCCGCTGGGACGCCTGGCCCCGTTCTACAGGGACTTCCTGCGCGCCTGGGGCTGCCTCAACGCCAGGAGACTCAACGTGCCACAGACAGAAGCCGACTCTGCCCACGAGCCGGCAGAGCTGAGTCCACACATGGAACCGCTCCCTCCTCGGTGGAGCGCCTTGCTGCCGTGCACCTCACCGGGGCGGTTGACGTGGTGCAGCCGGGCCCGCAGGGCCGATGGCTTACACCGGCCGAGGTGGCCGCACGGGCAGGACTACATTCGGAACACAACGCCGCCGGCCATCGTACGAAACAGGGTGAAGTGAGCATTCTCTACGAGGGTGGGGAGGCGGCCAGCCATGAACATCGAGAACGCGTTGGCCCTCGAAGGCTCGGATGCAGAGCATTGCTCGCGCCGCCTGCAGGAACCTCCATGAGGTGGAATTCGACAATGTTGAGTTGGAAAAAACGGTATGAATTCATGGTTTAGTCCCATTATCAAGACGTGCTGAGGACCCACAAGGACCCACGGCTGGAGGGAGACCCCTTGCCCTGTGAGGGCCGAGAGAAGCCTCTGTGAAGGAGTCTTCTACTCCAAGCCGTCCTACAAGAGTCACTGGGTCCTCAGTTGGAAGGGCCTGACCCACGGCAACATAACAGCAGCGTTGGGCCCCTTAAAATACACAGAAAAAAAAATTGGCGGCCATTTTTTAAAATGGCGGCTGTTTAGAGGGTAAAATGGCGGATCGTCTTGGTTTTAAATCCTTTGTAATAAGTTCGCTTGCTTGCTTGCGTGCTTGCTTGCTTACGACCGTGCAAATCTTTCGGTCGTTTTTTAACCCAATCGAGCTGACATTTTGCACACAGACTCGTTGTGCGAGACAATTAATGTTCGTGAAATTTTTTTTCCAAAATTTTACACTGTTTAGGGAAAACAAATTTAAATATTTAATTACCAATTGTTTAATGGTGGCAGACAATCATCTGACCCATAGGTGGCAGCCATCTCAAGCCAGAGGACGAGAGGACTCGAGCCGCCACGCATATAAAGGATTTAGAGTGAAAAACTTTGTTTTTACGGGTTAATTTTTTTTCGGTAAAGTCACGTAGAAGGGAAATAATAAAGTAATAAAAATAAAACATAATAAAATAATTCTCACGACGTTTCGACCACAACGCAAGCAGCCGTCCTCAGGTGAAGAACAGGTCTGTCGGGAAGACAGCGTCTGAGGACGGCTGCTTGCGTTGTGGCCGAAACGTCGTGAGAATTGTTTTATTATGTTTTATTTTTATTATTTTATTATTTCCCTTCTACGTGACTTTACCGAAAGAACCAAGAAGATGAATCCCTGCAGTCACGAAAGCTTTAAATCGAAATTTGGTCTGCCATTGTTTTTCCTGTTGGTTTTTCTGCCTTTCTCAAGCCTGGGAATTGACGTACGAATGCAATATGAGCTTACATAGATAGACATACCGTATTCTTAGGTGTTTTCGGTAAAGTCACCATGTAGGTAAAACATTAAAATGAATAAAAGTAAACTACAATAAAAATCACGACGTTTCGGAGGCAACACAAGCTTCCGTCTTCAGGTGGAACCGTCACAGCCACGACAGCCGTATCAAGTAAATGAGAGTGGTAGCTCTTGCAATCTCTCATTTACTTGATACTTTTATTAATTTTAATGTTTTACCTACGTGACTTTACCGAAAAAACCTAAGAATATGAATCCTTGCAGTCACGAAAGCTTCAAATCTAGAATAGACATACCGCTTCGGATTAAAGTAATATTCGAATAGTGAAGTGCAAATGTTCTTGTCAAAGACAAAGATGGTTTATCAGCAGTAGAAGTGGGTTTAAGAGAAAATTGTTAACGATTAACCCAGGGGTCGGGGACCTTTTTGACTGGGAGAGCCATAAAAACCAAATATTTCTAAATATATTTCATTGAGAGCCATATAGTAATTTTTAACGTATAATAAATTAAATATGTATTACTTTTAATGCGACTTCTGGTGCTGCGTGGTTTTGCTGATGACCTTGTAGTCTGGTTCGTACGTGGTGAGGTTGAGTTTCGTGCAGGCGTGACCCGTGAAATGTATCTTCAAAACGAATTTCTATTTACTTCAAAATGACACACTATTATTAAACAAATGTCACAAGTATTTTAAAATCAGTTCCAAACCGATTTTTTTTTCAACTCAAAATTGTCTGGGAGCAGCCATATGCCGTCACTGGAAGAGCCATATATGGCTCGCGAGCCATAGGTTCCCGACCGCTGGATTAATCGGACGTGCACACCAGTCACGTGGTTAATGGCGACTCGGTTCAAGAGTTGCTGTGTGTGGCCCCCACGTGCTGTTGCATCTTGCAGATTAACCACAAGAAATGTGTTTGCCCTCGATTTGGAGCACCTGCCCAACATCCTTCGAGTTTGCAACATTTGACTTTACCAAAAAAACCAAAGAGTATAAATAAAATGATAATTCGTTTTTTACCCTTCTATCTGGCAACAAAACTGACACCTTTTTACAAGGAGTCATGTTTGCATAGACCGCAATACCTGCAGCCATAATGCAAACAAAAAACATAACTCTAATGATGTATGCACTGTCCTTGAAGTTGATTGGTCCACACCCGAGACAGTTTTCCTTAGAGCCTAGTCTCACATGGTGTTGGACCAGATGACGCCAAAAGGCGCACAACTCAAAGACAATGCACCATCAGAGTATGAGAGCTCGGGATGAAGCATTTACACCATTGGAACCTCATTTGCCAGTAGCAAAATATGATAATTGGTTTTTTACCCTTCTATCTGGCAACAAAACTGACACCTTTTTACAAGGAGTCATGTTTGCGTAGACCACAATACCTGCAGTCATAATGCAAACAAAAAACAGAACTCTGATAATGTATGCACTGTCCTTGAAGTTGATTGGTCCACACCCGAGACAGCTTTCCTTAGAGCCTAGTCTCACATGGTGTTGGACCAGATGATGCCAAAAGGCGCAAAATTGTTGCCAGATAGAAGGGTGAAAAACCAATTATCATATTTTTACTGGCAAATGAGGTTCCCATAGAGTATAAATAAAGTCACGTGGGTAAAAAATAAAATAAATGAAAACAACTAAATTAAATCACGACGTTTCGGGCGCAACACAAGCATCCTTCTTCAGGTGGAGACTACGTAGCAAAAGCACAACCCAAGATCTGCAAAGAGGAGTGGGACAAAATCCCTCCTGAGATGTGTGCAAACCTGGTGGCCAACTACAAGAAACGTCTGACCTCTGTGATTGCCAACAAGGGTTTTGCCACCAGGTACTAAGTCATGTTTGGCAGAGGGGGTCAAATACTTATTTCCCTCATTAAACTGCAAATCAATTTATAACATTTTTGACATGCGTTTTTTTGGATTTTGTTGTTGTTATTCTGTCTCTCACTGTTCAAATAAACCTACCATTAACATTATAGACTGATCATTTTTTCGTCAGTGGGAAAACGTACAAAATCAGCAGGGGATCAAATACTTTTTTCTCCTCACTGTAAGCCACTTTGTTGAGCTACCATTTGTGGCCAGGTCGCTTCTGAATAAGTATAAGCAGTAAAAACAAAGTTTTTCACTCTAAATCCTTTATATGCGTGGCGGCTAGAGTCCTCTCGTCCTCTGGCTTGAGATGGCTGCCACCTATGGGTCAGATGATTGTCTGCAGTATTAAACAATTGGTAATTAAATATTTAATTTGTTTTCCCTAACCAGTGTAAAATTTTGGAAAAAAAATTTTTTCACGAACATTAATTGTCTCGCACAACGAGTCTGTGTGCAAAATGTCAGCTCGATTGGATCACGGGAAGTGGGTTAAAATACGACCGAAAGGTTTGCACGGTCGTAAGCAAGCAAGCAAGCACGCAAGCAAGCGAACTTAATATGAAGGATTTAAAAATTAACCCGTAAAAACAAAGTTTTTCACTATAAATCCTTTATATGCGTGGCGGCTCGAGTCCTCTCGTCCTCTGGCTTGAGATGGCTGCCACCTATGGGGCAGATGATTGCCTGCAGTATTAAACAATTGGTAATTAAATATTTAATTTGTTTTCCCTAACCAGTGTAAAATTTTGGAAAAAAAATTTCACGAACATTAATTGTCTCGCACAACGAGTCTGTGTGCAAAATGTCAGCTCGATTGGATCACGGGAAGTGGGTTAAAAACGACCGAAAGGTTTGCACGGTCGTAAGCAAGCAAGCACGCAAGCACGCAAGCGAACTTAATATAAAGGATCTAAAAATAAGTTCAAACCTCAGTTACTTGTGCTGTCAATACTCTCGTGTGTTTGTACTGTTTGCTGTTGTAACGTTCTTATCCATCCTCTACCCCCCATCTGTGAAAAAGAGCTTCATAGCTCATCGGATTTCTCCAGTATGAATACATATGCATCACATAGAGACCCATTAATCTCTGGGTCTCTATGTAGACTCACATAGAGACCTGTAGCATCACATAGAGACCCATTAATCTCTGGGTCTTTTTGTGATGGGTCTATGGGTTTCTGTGTGATGGGTCTATGGGTTTCTGTGTGATGAGTCTATGGGTCTCTGTGTGGTGAGTCTATGGGTCTCTGTGTGGTGAGTCTATGGGTCTCTGTGTGGTGAGTCTATGGGTCTCTGTGTGGTGAGTCTATGGGTCTCTGTGTGGTGAGTCTATGGGTCTCTGTGTGATGAGTCTATGGGTCTCTGTGTGATGAGTCTATGGTTCTCTGTGTGATGGGTCTATGGGTCTCTGTGTGATGAGTCTATGGGTCTCTGTGTGCTGAGTCTATGGGTCTCTGTGTGATGAGTCTATGGGTCTCTGTGTGGTGAGTCTATGGGTCTCTGTGTGATTAGTCTATGGGTCTCTGTGTGGTGAGTCTATGGGTCTCTGTGTGATGAGTCTATGAGTCTCTGTGTGATGGGTCTATGGGTCTCTGTGTGGTGAGTCTATGGGTCTCTGTGTGATGAGTCTGTGGGTCTCTGTGTGATGAGTCTATGGGTTTCTGTGTGATGAGTCTATGGGTTTCTGTGTGGTGAGTCTATGGGTCTCTGTGTGATGAATGTATGGCTCTGTATAATGAGTCTATTGGTCTCTACGCGAGTCTACGGGTCTCTATGAGTCTACGGGTCTCTATGCAAGTCTACAGGTCTCTACGCGAGTCTACGGGTGTCTATGCGTGTCTACGGGTCTCTATATGAGTCTATGGGTCTCTATGCGAGTCTACGGGTCTCTATGCGGGTTTATGGGTCTCTATTTGAGTCTATGGGTCTCTATATGAGTCTACGGGTCTCTATGCGAGTCTACAGGTCTCTGTGTGAGTGTATGGGTCTCTATGCAAGTCTACGGGTCTCTATGCAAGTCTATGGGTCTCTATATGAGTCTATGGGTCTCTGTGTGAGTTTATGGGTCTCTGTGTGAGTCTATGGGTCTATGTGTGAGTCTACGGGTCTCTGTGTGAGTCTACAGGTCTGTGTGTGAGTCTATGGGTCTCTGTGTGAGTCTATGGGTCTCTGTGTGAGTCTATGGGTCTCTGTGTGAGTCTACGGGTCTCTGTGTGAGTCTACGGGTCTCTGTGTGAGTCTATGGGTCTCTGTGTGAGTCTATGGGTCTCTGTGTGAGTCTATGGGTCTCTGTGTGAGTCTATGGGTCTCTATGCGAGTCTACGGGTCTCTATGCGGGTTTATGGGTCTCTATATGAGTCTATGGGTCTCTATGCGAGTCTGCAGGTCTCTATGTGAGTCTACGGGTCTCTATGTGAGTCTACGGGTATCTGTGTGAGTCTATGGGTCTCTGTGTGAGTCTATGGGTCTCTGTGTGAGTCTATGGGTCTCTGTGTGAGTCTACAGGTCTGTGTGTGAGTCTGCAGGTTTGTGTGTGAGTCTTCGGGTCTCTATGTGAGTCTACGGGTCTCTATGTGAGTCTACGGGTATCTGTGTGAGTCTATGGGTCTCTGTGTGAGTTTATGGGTCTCTACGTGAGTCTACGGGTCTCTACGTGACTCTATGGGTATCTGTGTGAGTCTATGGGTCTCTGTGTGAGTCTATGGGTCTCTGTGTGAGTCTACGGGTCTCTGTGTGAGTCTATGGGTCTCTATGTGAGTCTACGGGTATCTGTGTGAGTCTATGGGTCTCTGTGTGAGTCTATGGGTCTCTGTGTGAGTCTATGGGTCTCTATGCGAGTCTATGGGTCTCTGTGTGAGTCTATGGGTCTCTGTGTGAGTCTACAGGTCTGTGTGTGAGTCTACGGGTCTCTGTGTGAGTCTATGGGTCTCTATGCGAGTCTACAGGTCTCTGTGTGAGTCTACGGGTCTCTTACACGCGTCTATGGGTCTCTGCGTGAGTCACAGTTGACTGGGCCGATACCCTCCCCTCTTGCCCGCTAGATGAACCAACAGCTTCGATTACTTATTAGAATTGTTCATCTTCTTAAGTGTAGAGAATCCTGATATGAAGACGCCACACACACACACACACATCCAATATTCTAGGCTCGGATTACACACGGCAGGGGAGGGAGGGGAGGGAGGAGGGGGGGAGGGGTGGGGTGTGTATTGTGACGTTCCTATGAATGCAGAGCGCGTGTCACTGGCTGAATGCGGTCACTTGAAGAGGTCGGAAGGAGGTGGAGGTGGTGAATCAGCAAAGTCCACAATGGCAGCCCCGTGGTACGGCAGTTTCTGTCTGTCTCTCTCTTAAATTTCGATTTAAAGCTTCTTTCGTGACTGCAGGGATTCATCTTCTTGGTTCTTTCGGTAAAGTCGTCACGTAGAATGGAAATGATAAAACTAATAAAATAATTCTCACGACGTTTCGGCCACAACGCAAGCAGCCGTCCTCAGGTGAAGAACAGGTCTGTCAGACGCTGTCTTTCTAACAGACCTGTTCTCCACCTGAGGACGGCTGCTTGCGTTGTGGCCGAAACGTCGTGAGAATTATTTTATTTTGTTTTATTTTTATTATTTTATTATTTCCCTTCTACGTGCTTTTATTTAACTCTCTCTGTCTGTTGTTGTTGTATCCTTAAATCTTATAACTCAATTTTAACCCACTTCCCAATGTAGCATCGACTGCACACTTTGTATACTTATGTCTTACTGATGTCAATACTAGATTATATCATAAAAAGTATATCTTTTTTAAAATCTATTTACACACTTTCTATTAACTAACTCTGTTGTTGTCGTATCTTCAAATCTTGTAACTCAATGTTAACCCGCTTCCCAATGTGATATCGACTGCAAACTTTGTATACTTATGTCTTACTGATTGCAATGCCATGCTATATCATTAAAAATAAAATATATATTTTTAAACAATCTTTTTACACACTTTCTATTAACTCTCTCTGTCTGTTGTTGTTGTTGTCGTTTCTTCAAATCTTCTAACTCAATTTTAACCCACTTCCCAATGTGATATCGACTTTAAACTTGGTATACATATGTCATACTCATGACAATATTATGTTCTATCATTAAAAATTAAAAATTCTTATTTTTAAACATTATTCTTCAATTGTTATGTTTCGGCTTGGGTCTAATTGTCCACGCTCAACTGACTTTGGCTGTAATTGACCACGGCACCTTACGTTGTGGCAAGCTTCAGGGCCACTTCCAGGAGTCGTGGAGTTCTTCCATTACTAGTGCGGTACATTTCATTAAAGCGTGTTTTTGAAAAGTTTTTTAAATATTATCTATTTCTCTCCCTTCCACACACACGCGCGCTCTCAACGATAACTAGGATTGACGTTTAGTGACAAGCTATATCTGTGTTCAAGAGTTCTGCACTCATGCGGCCGTCTGGAACGCTCCTCCTTCCGATAGGAGGGGAGCCTCTGGGAGCTATGCACTTTTAAATCATAATATCGATTGACAAACTAATTTCTTTAGAACTGCTTTATGCAGTTCTAAAGAAATGATGCCTTTTGGCGTCATCTGGTCCAACACCATGTGAGACTAGGCTCTAAGGAAAGCTGTCTCGGGTGTGGACCAATCAACTTCAAGGACAGTGCATACATTATCAGAGTTATGTTCTTTTGTTTGCATTATGACTGCAGGTATTGTGGTCTATGCAAACATGACTCCTTGTAAAAAGGTGTCAGTTTTGTTGCCAGATAGAAGGGTAAAAAACCAATTATCATATTTGTACTGGCAAATGAAGTTCCCATAGTGCTTTGAATGACGATTCACTGTTCGTTTTTGCCTGTTTATTTTTGGCTGGCCATTAATTTTTTTTTTTTGGCATTCGGTTCAGGCGAGAAAGTAAAGCCTTGCCCGAGTCTCAAGACTCATTTTCAGGAGGGTCCAACCAACGTTATTGCAGTCGTAGTCGGGGTAGTCTGATGCTTTGCTGATGCTGCTGCTGTTACTGCTGCTGCTGCCAGCTGAGTGATTTGCAGGAGACTGAGTGTTGGTGGTTGAGCATTGGGGGTTGTGATTTGGCGAATGCGGGTTATGTTGTATGTTGGGGTTTTTTGTTTTTCTTTCAGCGATGGGAGAAAGCTGGAGAGACCATAGGGAACCCGTGTAGAACAGGGGTTGGAGAATACAAACTCCACTCACTCAGTCTGTAGAACAGGGGGAGATCATACACACTAATCTCACACTGTAGAACAGGGGGAGATCATACAAACTACACATATACTGTAGAACAGAGGGAGATCATACAAACTCCACTCACTCAGTCTGTAGAACAGGGGGAGATCATACAAACTCCACTCACTCAGTCTGTAGAACAGGGGGAGATCATACAAACTCCACTCACTCAGTCTGTAGAACAGGGGGAGATCACACAAACTCCACTCACTCAGTCTGTAGAACAGGGGGAGATCACACAAACTCCACTCACTCAGTCTGTAGAACAGGGGGAGATCATACACACTCCCCTCACTCAGTCTGTAGAACAGGGGGAGATCATACAAACTCCCCTCACTCAGTCTGTAGAACAGGGGGAGATCACACAAACTCCACTCACTCAGTCTGTAGAACAGGGGGAGATCACACAAACTCCACTAACTCACTCTGTAGAACAGGGGGAGCTCATACAAACTACACTCACTCACTCTGTAGAACAGGGGGAGCTCATACAAACTCCACTCACTCACTCTGTAGAACAGGGGGAGATCATACAAACTCCACTCACTCACTCTGTAGAACAGGGGGAGATCATACAAACTCCACTCACACTCTGTATAACAGATGGAGATCATACAAACTCCACTCACTCTCACTCTGTAGAACAGGGTGAGATCATACAAACTCCACTCACACTCTGTAGAACAGGAGATCATAGAAACTCCACTCACTCTGTAGAACAGGGGGAGATCATACAAACTCCACTCACTCACTCTCTAGAACAGGGGGAGATCATACAAACTCCACTCACACACTGTAGAACAGGAGATCATGCAAACTCCACATACCCTGTAGAACAGGGGGAGATCATACAAACTCCACTCACACACTGTAGAACAGGAGATCACACAAACTCCACTCACTCACTCTGTAGAACAGGGGGAGCTCATACAAATTCCACTCACACTGTAGAACAGGGGGAGATCATACAAACTCCACTCACTCAGTCTGTAGAGCAGGGGGAGATCATACAAACTACACTCACTCACTCTCTAGAACAGGGGGAGATCATACAAACTCCACTCACTCAGTATGTAGAACAGGGGGAGATCATACAAACTCCACTCACTCGCTCTGTAGAGCAGGGGGAGATCATACAAACTCCACTCACTCAGTCCGTAGAACAGGGGAAGATCAAACAAACTCCACTCACTCACTCTGTAGAACAGGGGGAGATCATACAAACTCTACTCACTCAGTCTGTAGAACAGGGGGAGATCATACAAACGCCACATACACTGTAGAACAGGGGGAGATCATACAAACTCCACTCACTCACTCTGTAGAACAGGGGGAGATCATACAAACTCCACTCACTCACACTGTAGAACAGGGGGAGATCATACAAACTCCACATACACTGTAGAACAGGGGGAGATTATACAAACTACACTCACTCACTCTGTAGAACAGGGGTAGATCATACAAACTCCACTCACTCTGTAGAACAGGGGGAGATCATACAAACTCCACAAACACTGTAGAACAGGGGGAGATCATACAAACTCCAATCACTCTGTAGAACAGAGGGAGATCATACAAACTCCACTCACTCTGTAGAACAGGGGGAGATCATACAAACTCCACTCACTCTGTAGAACAGGGGGAGATCATACAAACTCCACATACACTGTAGAACAGAGGGAGATCATACAAACTCCACATACACTGTAGAACCCGGGGAGATCATACAAACTCCACTCGCACTCTGTAGGACAGGAGATCATACAAACACCACATACACTGTAGAACAGGGGGAGATCATACAAACTCCACTCACTCAGTCCGTAGAACAGGGGGAGATCATACAAACTCCACTCGCACTCTGTAGGACAGGAGATCATACAAACACCACATACACTGTAGAACAGGGGGAGATCATACAAACTCCACTCACTCAGTCCGTAGAACAGGGGGAGATCATACAAACTCCACTCGCTCACTCTGTAGAACATGGGGAGATCATACAAACTCCACTCACTCACTCTGTAGAACATGGGGAGATCACACAAACTCCACTCACTCACTCTGTAGAGCAGGGGGAGATCATACAAACTCCACTCACTCACTCTGTAGAACAGGGGGAGATCACACAAACTCCACTCACTCACTCTGTAGAACAGGGGGAGATCATACAAACTCCACTCACACTCTGTAGAACAGATGGAGATCATACAAACTCCACTCACTCTCACTCTGTAGAACAGGGTGAGATCATACAAACTCCACTCACACTCTGTAGAACAGGAGATCATACAAACTCCACTCACTCTGTAGAACAGGGGGAGATCATACAAACTCCACTCACTCACTCTCTAGAACAGGGGGAGATCATACAAACTCCACTCACACACTGTAGAACAGGAGATCATGCAAACTCCACATACCCTGTAGAACAGGGGGAGATCATACAAACTCCACTCACACACTGTAGAACAGGAGATCATGCAAACTCCACATACTCTGTAGAACAGGGGGAGATCATACAAACTCCAATCACTCTGTAGAACAGAGGGAGATCATACAAACTCCACTCACTCTGTAGAACAGGGGGAGATCATACAAACTCCACTCACTCTGTAGAACAGGGGGAGATCATACAAACTCCACTCACTCTGTAGAACAGGGGGAGATCATACAAACTCCACTCACTGTAGAACAGGGGGAGATCATATAAACTCCACTCACTCACTCTCTAGAACAGGGGGAGATCATATAAACTCCACTCACTCACTCTGTAGAACAGGGGGAGATCATACAACCTCCACTCACTCTGTAGAACAGGAGGAGATCTTACAAACTCCACTCACTCACTGTAGAACAGGGGGAGATCATACAAACTCCACATTCACTGTAGAACAGGGGGAGATCATACAAACTCCACATACACTGTAGAACAGAGGGAGATCATACAACCTCCACTCACTCTCTAGAACAGAGGGTGATCATACAAACTCCACTCGCACTCTGTAGGACAGGAGATCATACAAACACCACATACACTGTAGAACAGGGGGAGATCATACAAACTCCACTCACTCTGTAGAACAGAGGGAGATCATACAAACTCCACTCACTCTGTAGAACAGGGGGAGATCATACAAACTCCACTCACTCTGTAGAACAGGGGGAGATCATACAAACTCCACATACACTGTAGAACAGAGGGAGATCATACAAACTCCACATACACTGTAGAACCCGGGGAGATCATACAAACTCCACTCGCACTCTGTAGGACAGGAGATCATACAAACACCACATACACTGTAGAACAGGGGGAGATCATACAAACTCCACTCACTCACTCTCACTCACTCTCTAGAACAGGGGGAGATCATACAAACTCCACTCACACTCTGTAGAACAGGAGATCATACAAACTCCACTCACTCTGTAGAACAGGGGGAGATCATACAAACTCCACTCACTCACTCTCTAGAACAGGGGGAGATCATACAAACTCCACTCACACACTGTAGAACAGGAGATCATGCAAACTCCACATACCCTGTAGAACAGGGGGAGATCATACAAACTCCACTCACACACTGTAGAACAGGAGATCATGCAAACTCCACATACTCTGTAGAACAGGGGGAGATCATACAAACTCCAATCACTCTGTAGAACAGAGGGAGATCATACAAACTCCACTCACTCTGTAGAACAGGGGGAGATCATACAAACTCCACTCACTCTGTAGAACAGGGGGACATCATACAAACTCCACTCACTCTGTAGAACAGGGGGAGATCATACAAACTCCACTCACTGTAGAACAGGGGGAGATCATATAAACTCCACTCACTCACTCTGTAGAACAGGGGGAGATCATACAAACTCCACTCACTCTGTAGAACAGAGGGTGATCATACAAACTCCACTCGCACTCTGTAGGACAGGTGATCATACAAACACCACATACACTGTAGAACAGGGGGAGATCATACAAACTCCACTCACTCTCTAGAACAGAGGGTGATCATACAAACTCCACTCGCACTCTGTAGGACAGGTGATCATACAAACACCACATACACTGTAGAACAGGGGGAGATCATACAAACTCCACTCACTCTCTAGAACAGGGGGAGATCATACAAACTCCACTCACACACTGTAGAACAGGAGATCATGCAAACTCCACATACCCTGTAGAACAGGGGGAGATCATACAAACTCCACTCACACACTGTAGAACAGGAGATCATGCAAACTCCACATACTCTGTAGAACAGGGGGAGATCATACAAACTCCAATCACTCTGTAGAACAGAGGGAGATCATACAAACTCCACTCACTCTGTAGAACAGGGGGAGATCATACAAACTCCACTCACTCTGTAGAACAGGGGGAGATCATACAAACTCCACTCACTCTGTAGAACAGGGGGAGATCATACAAACTCCACTCACTGTAGAACAGGGGGAGATCATATAAACTCCACTCACTCACTCTCTAGAACAGGGGGAGATCATATAAACTCCACTCACTCACTCTGTAGAACAGGGGGAGATCATACAACCTCCACTCACTCTGTAGAACAGGAGGAGATCTTACAAACTCCACTCACTCACTGTAGAACAGGGGGAGATCATACAAACTCCACATTCACTGTAGAACAGGGGGAGATCATACAAACTCCACATACACTGTAGAACAGAGGGAGATCATACAACCTCCACTCACTCTCTAGAACAGAGGGTGATCATACAAACTCCACTCGCACTCTGTAGGACAGGAGATCATACAAACACCACATACACTGTAGAACAGGGGGAGATCATACAAACTCCACTCACTCTGTAGAACAGAGGGAGATCATACAAACTCCACTCACTCTGTAGAACAGGGGGAGATCATACAAACTCCACTCACTCTGTAGAACAGGGGGAGATCATACAAACTCCACATACACTGTAGAACAGAGGGAGATCATACAAACTCCACATACACTGTAGAACCCGGGGAGATCATACAAACTCCACTCGCACTCTGTAGGACAGGAGATCATACAAACACCACATACACTGTAGAACAGGGGGAGATCATACAAACTCCACTCACTCACTCTCACTCACTCTCTAGAACAGGGGGAGATCATACAAACTCCACTCACACTCTGTAGAACAGGAGATCATACAAACTCCACTCACTCTGTAGAACAGGGGGAGATCATACAAACTCCACTCACTCACTCTCTAGAACAGGGGGAGATCATACAAACTCCACTCACACACTGTAGAACAGGAGATCATGCAAACTCCACATACCCTGTAGAACAGGGGGAGATCATACAAACTCCACTCACACACTGTAGAACAGGAGATCATGCAAACTCCACATACTCTGTAGAACAGGGGGAGATCATACAAACTCCAATCACTCTGTAGAACAGAGGGAGATCATACAAACTCCACTCACTCTGTAGAACAGGGGGAGATCATACAAACTCCACTCACTCTGTAGAACAGGGGGACATCATACAAACTCCACTCACTCTGTAGAACAGGGGGAGATCATACAAACTCCACTCACTGTAGAACAGGGGGAGATCATATAAACTCCACTCACTCACTCTGTAGAACAGGGGGAGATCATACAAACTCCACTCACTCTGTAGAACAGAGGGTGATCATACAAACTCCACTCGCACTCTGTAGGACAGGTGATCATACAAACACCACATACACTGTAGAACAGGGGGAGATCATACAAACTCCACTCACTCTCTAGAACAGAGGGTGATCATACAAACTCCACTCGCACTCTGTAGGACAGGTGATCATACAAACACCACATACACTGTAGAACAGGGGGAGATCATACAAACTCCACTCACTCTGTAGAACAGAGGGAGATCATACAAACTCCACTCACTCTGTAGAACAGAGGGAGATCATACAACCTCCACTCACTCTCTAGAACAGGGGGAGATCATACAAACTCAACTCACTCACTCTGTAGAACAGGGGGAGATCATACAAACTCCACATACACTGTAGAACCCGGGGAGATCATACAAACTCCACTCGCACTCTGTAGGACAAGAGATCATACAAACACCACATACACTGTAGAACAGGGGGAGATCATACAAACTCCACTCACTCACTCTCACTCACTCTCTGGGGAGGGGCTGGGTGGGGCTGGGTGGGGAGGGTGGGGAGGGGCTGGGTGGGGGCTGGGTGGGAGGGGTGGGGCTGGGTGGGGAGGGGCTGGTCACCCCGTGGTGCCCTTATAAAACTCAACGTTTCACCTACTCACTACCGGCTTGTGCCCGCCCTCACAGTCGGGCATATTTGCGGAATACACCACGCCGCCGTTGACCCTTCAGGCCATTGACCGAGCAACCCGACGTTCCTACCAGCTCCCTCTGCAGGAACTTGTGTGTTCTCGCACTGACTCCTCCCACCTTCTGTTTAGCTCCATCCCCAGGTGGCTGCTGCTGCTGCTGTCTGCAGGCACGGTGCACGCACAGCAGACATGCATCCCCGTCAACACCACCATCCAACTGGAGCGAGCCGACTGCCAAGAATGCACCGCCGTCAACACCACCACGTGCGCCGGCCATTGCATCACCTGGGTGAGAAGCGTGCGGCAGAGGTCGCAAACGGGTTTTGATTCCTTACCCGTAACGGGCCACACCATGGTCGCAAACTCTCCCACTCACTTACTCACCCACCCACCAATTCAGCTACTCACTCACTCACCCACCCACTCACTCACCCACTCACTCACCCACTCACGAACTCACTCACCCACCCACCCACTCACCCACTCACTCACCCACTCACGAACTCACTCACCCACCCACCCACTCACGCACTCACTCACCCACCCACTCACCCACGCACCCACTTACTCACCCACCAACCAGAGGTCGCAAACGGGGTTTGATTCCTTACCCGTACCCGGCCGCACCAGGGTCGCAAACTCTCCCACTCACTCACTCACCCACTAATTCAGCTACTCACTCACCCACTCACTCACTCACCCACTCACGAACTCACTCACCCACTCACTCACGAACTCACTCACCCACTCACCCACCCACGCACTCACGCACTCACCCACGCACCCACTTACTCACCCACCAACCAGAGGTCGCAAACGGGTTTTGATTCCTTACCCGTACCCGGCCGCACCAGGGTCGCAAACTCTCCCACTCACTTACTCACCCATCCACCAATTCAGCTACTCACTTACTCACCCACCCAATCACTCACCCACTCACTCACACACCCACTCACGAACTCACTCACCCACCCACTCACACACCCACTCACGAACTCACTCACCCACCCACCCACTCACCCACGCACCCACTTACTCACCTACCAACCAGAGGTCGCAAACGGGTTTTGATTCCTTACCCGTACCCGGCCGCACCAGGGTCGCAAATGGGTACCCGTACCCGGCCGGGTACGGGTAGCCGGGTATCGGGTAGGGTACGGGTATCGGGTGCCCGGTTGCGACCTCTGGCGTGCGGTTTGTGGTGCCGATTCACGCGGTTGGCTACATATGGGGCCGTCCATAAATGACGTCACGCACTTAGGGGGCGGAGGAGGGGGGGGGGGGGTCAGACATTTGTGACGATGTGTGACGAGGGGGGAGGGGGGGGTGGGGTTTGAGAAATGTGACGTCACATCAAAAAGTGCAACTTTGCAGGTAGGAACAAGAGTTCCCATACGCCTCTTCTTGGTTCTTTCGGTAAAGTCACGTAGAAGGGAAATAACAAAACAATAAAACTAAAAATATTACTTCCCTTCTACGTGACGACTTTACCGAAAGAACCAAGAAGATGAATCCCTGCAGTCACGAAAGAAGCTTTAAATCGAAAGTTCCCACACTGCCCACCAGGGATTATTTGTCTGTCGTGCGTAGCCCCTCCCACACACGTAGCACGCTCCCGGATTGGTTGAAGTGCGTCACGTGACTGCGAGATTTCTGTCCAAGCAAATTCCTACCTCTCCGTACTCATTGACATGTTAATTTTTTCTCTGCCCCCTCCCTCTCTCTGCCTCCGCCCCCCTCTGTCTATTTAAGGCCTCCCCACAGAGATGATCACCCCTCTCTGTGCCTGTGTTACTCTCTCTCTGTGTGTATCTTGGTGATATCTGTCTGCTCATATGTCTGTCTATAGATCTTGTTGTCACCTTCAGCCTCGATAACGGCCGGATCGGCGCTGGTCGGAGCGCAGACCATCGTCCGGCCAGATCAATTACCGTTTTTGCAGGTGCTCAATGCGGGTACGGAAAATGTCTGTGTCCCAGCCGGCACGGTTGTGGCACATGCCACCACGGCATTTACGGCTCACGATTGTTCGCATAGCCAGGGAGTGGTTGCTGGTGTTTCCGAGCCTGTGGCTTCGGATGACCGCTGGATTGCTAGCTTATGTGACGGAAATTCTTCCCTGTCTGTGGATCAACGGGGTGCGCTTCATAAATTGTTATTGACGTATTCCGATGTGTTCAGCTCCAATGATTTGGATTTGGGACGCACCTCATTGCTTCACCATCACATTGCTACAGGCGACGCTGCCCCTATTCGGTTGAATTCGCACCGAATGAGTCCGGCCGAGCGAGAACACGTTCGGGGGGCAGTGGAGGATATGTTGGCTGCGGATATTATATCGCCGTCGAACAGCCCATGGGGCGCGCCTGTGGTTTTGGTTAAGAAAAAGGATGGCAAATTGCGATTCTGTGTTGACTTTCGAAAATTGAATAAGATATCGGTGGCAGATGCGTATCCCCTGCCGCGTATGGACGACTCCCTCGACGCATTGTCGGGGGCTAAGTATTTCTCTACACTGGACCTCTCTTCGGGATTTTGGCAGCTTCCCCTTGACGAGCCCTCACGGGAGAAGACCGCATTCCGTACGCCGCAGGGGTTGTTTCAATTTAACTGCCTTCCGATGGGGCTGAATGCGGCCCCTGCCACATTTCAAAGGCTCATGGAACTCGTTTTGACGGGGTTGCAGTGGGAGACATGTCTCATATATTTGGACGATATCATCGTCTTCAGCCGCACATTTGATGAACATTTAAGGCGGCTGGAGACGGTGTTCGCGAGGATGCGCTCCGCGAACTTGAAATTTAAACCAAAGAAATGTCACCTACTGCAACGGTCCGTCCGTTATTTGGGGCACATCGTGAGTGCTGAGGGGGTGTCTACGGACCCGGAAAAAACGGCGTGCGTCCGAGATTGGCCGACTCCGGTCACCGTGGGGGATGTACGTCGCTTTCTGGGATTTGCCTCGTATTATCGAAGATTTGTACCGAATTTTGCGACCATCGCGAGGCCCTTGCACCTCCTTACGGGTAAGGGACGTAAGTTTGCGTGGGGACCGCCGGAAGAGGCGGCCTTTCAGAGTCTGCGTAATCTGTTGGCTACCGCCCCAACATTGGATTATCCGGATTTCAATCAACCGTTCATTCTTGATACGGATGCGAGCGACACAGGTATTGGCGCGGTGTTGTCTCAGTCTAAAGGGGGCGTAGAGCGCGTCGTTGCGTATGGTAGCCGGGTCCTGTCGCCCGCGGAAACACGCTACTGTGTCACTCGCAGGGAACTCTTAGCCGTTGTTTTTTTCCTACGTCAGTTTCGACCGTACCTGTACGGCCGTTCCTTTATCGTACGTACGGATCATGCGGCCTTGCAATATGCCCTTAAAATGGATCAACCTTCCGGCCAGCTGTCGCGTTGGTTGGACACGCTGCAAGAATTTTCATTTCAAATTCACCATCGTAAAGGGGTGCGCCATGCGAACGCAGACGCACTTTCTAGGTTGCCGCAGCGCTCCCCTTGCAAATGTGCGTCGGGGACGCAGAGATGTGCGCCCAGCCTACCCCCCCCTCAGCCGGTGGTATTGGCTGTGGAGAAGTCGGATGCTACTGTGGAACCGGGGCCGACTGATGGGGTTTTGAATCTGCCACGGTCTGTTTGGATAAGGGAGCAAATGATGGATGAGTCGTTAGTGTCCTTGCGGAAGCGATCCAAAGTGGAGGTTGGGGGTCCGGTTACGGAGGGTGCGCCGGAAACCGCGGTCCGAGATGGTCTGCTTATGTGGAGGGAAAGTCTCCAGGAACACTGGCGTCTAGTGGTGCCTGCGTCCCTCCGATACGAGTTGATTAGAACTCTCCATTGTGACACGCTATTACATCTGGGTGTGCAGAAGACCTTGTTGACGTTGCAACGTCATTATTTTTGGCACGGCATGTCGACGGATGTCGTGGGGCACGTCCGCGCGTGCCCTGACTGTGCCCGGCGTAAGCCTCCTAAACATCCTTATGTGCCACCCTTACAGTCAATTCGGGTGTCTCGGGTCAATGAATTGGTGGCACTGGACATTTTGGGACCTTTCCCACCTTCGGCGAGGGGTAATAAATATTTGCTGGTCGGGGTTGAGTACCTCTCCCGTTGGCCGATGGCCTGGCCGTTGCCCGATCAATCGGCCGCGGCCATTACCGACGCCTTTTTGTTCGGATATGTTATGGACAAGGGTGCGCCGGAGAGACTCCTTACGGATCAGGGCCGAAATTTTTCTTCGAAATTATTGGCGGAAGTATGCGCGGGCCTAGGGACTAAGAAGGTCCGGACATCCCCATACCATCCGCAAACGGATGGTATGGTTGAGCGGCTAAACCGGACATTGTCTGCCATGCTGTGCCACACGGTGAGTGAGCAACAATCGGATTGGGACCTGCACATCCCGGGGGTGCTTTTGGCGTACAGGATGACTCCTCATGCGGCTACGGGTTATTCGCCATTTTACCTTATGTATGGTCGGGAAAACGTGCCGCCAATGGATGTGCAGATGGGAACCGGTGTGAGGGGACCTTGTAAACCGCTTCCTGACTACATTCGGGACACTGTTCGCCGGGTCTCGGAGGCGCGGGAGAGTGCCCGTGTGGCTACGGCCAAAGCTCAGGCCCGAAATGAGAGGTACGCACGGCGTTCCAAAGGGGAGTGCCCCTGGAAGGTTGGGGACCTGGCCTGGCTCCATTGCCCGCAGGTGCGGCCGGGTACCTCTCCCAAATTTCACAAACCTTGGCGAGGGCCTGTCCGCCTCATTGAGGTTCCTAATCCTCAGTCGGCGCGTGTTCAAATTGGTTCTCGCCGCTGGTTTGTTCACACGTCGCGCTTGAAACCGTATGTTGCTCCCCTACATGATGCATCATCTCCCAATGTTGCCTTGCCGGGGTCTGTTGCTGCCGACTCTCCCCCGCCTGCGTCCATTGATCTTGCTAGAGCGCCTGTCGTACCTGTTCCAGGCAGGCCGGCCTTGACACCGGAGGGGACGAGGCGCTCTGCTCGGAGGGTGCCTGCCAGATCTGCGGGTCCTTCGAGCCCTGCAGCCCTTCCGACCCCGCTGCAGACGCATCCGCGGGACAAGCCCAAGACTGATCCTTCAAGGACACGGGACGTTGGTGGACTTCCAACAGCGACAGGGGGATTTCACCCTGTCGCTCCTCAAACTCAATCACGTTCCCGTTCCGCGGATGGGCCGCCGACCGTCCGGGACGGGCCGGCGACCCGCACACGCTCTAAATCCCTTGTGTTTCGTTGATTGTTATGTTGTATTGTTCTTACTGTGTATTTATTGCCTGCTTCTGCTACGTTATTGATTGTTGAGTTGTGTTGATTGTTCTTACTGTTATATTGCATGCTTGGTGTCCTTTGGTGTGTTACGCTCGGGTTCGCCCGCATTACTGTTGGTGTTGTTCAGCCGAGGTCGGCTGGGTTTTTCTCCACGGGGGAGGGTGGTGTAATGCGGGCGCGGGCGACCTCCCGGATGTGACGTCACGGAGAGGTGGAGTTAGGTGACGTGGGAGGAAAGGTTAAGGTTCTTAAGGGAGGAGACCGGAAGAGGAAGGCAGAACGAGTGGGACTGGACCAGAGGAAGGCCACGTGGGCAAAGCCAAGGGGTGGCAGCGGCGGCCAGCGGTGGCCAGCTAAGGGAGCAGCCAGCGGAGCTGCGAGAGAAGACAGCGGTGGGGCGGCTGGAGAGAAGGCGGACGAGGAGCTGCGGGGAACACAGCCGGCGAGGCTGTGTGTGAGGGAGAGGCTACGAGAGCGACGAGAGGAGAGAGAGGCTGAGAGAACGACGAGGGGAGAAACTGCAGGAGAGCAGTATCAGTGTCAGTATAGAGTCTTATAGAAGGACAGCCGTGCGGGTTAAGAGAGAAGAACCGAATAAAGGACACCAAGCCAGACATCGTGGTCGAGTCCTTTATTACATAAATAATAAAATAATAGAATAAATAATAGAAATTTCTATAATTTTTTAATTTTATAAAAAAATGTATTTCTTCTCTTATTTATATAATTTATTTGTATTATTTACTTTTTTACCTCCGTGACTTTACCTAAAAAAACCTAAGAGTATAGACAACACGTTCTACTTAATTAAATCGACTTTTTAATGATCGTTTTCTCCTACAACATCAGAGTGCAGCGCCACATTGAATACGCACTACGATGACAATAGTTCAAAGCGATTTGAAGCATTTTATTTTATTTTGGGGGGGGCAAAGCTTTGTGACGTCATATTTGAGGGGGGGGGGGGGGTGGGTTTTGTTGTTTATGCCATTAATTGTGAAAATTCCGTCACAGTTCCTATGATCACTGTTTCATTGCTTTCATGGCTTTATTTTGGTGATTTCGAAAAGTGTATTGGTTTGGCCATGTTTGTGTTGTTGTAGTACAGAGTTAGACTGATGGCCTTAATCTTAGTTGTCTTGTGGTTGTTGTTGTTGTTTGACTTTAATGGCTTTATTTTGGTGATTTTTGAAAAGTTTTTTGGTTTGGCCATGTTTGTGTTGTTGTAGTACAGAGTTAGACTGATGGCCTTAATCTAAGTTGTCTTGTGGTTGTTGTTGGTTGTTTGACTTGCATCCCACTGGGATTTTTGCACACAGCGGTGATTTTTTTCTGCAATATTTTGCTGTCTTTTCTTTGATTTTCATGTTTGCACTCAGTCACATATTCACTTTAAGATGTTCATGTTTCGATTTAAAGCTTTCGTGACTGCAGGGATTCATCTTCTTGGTTCTTTCGGTTACACTTGTTTAGCCAGGAAAGCCTTTACCGAAAGAACCAAGAAGATGTTCATGTTTTTTGTTTGTTGCGGTTGCACCCGATTCAAGAGCCGAATGGCTCACAGGGCTACACCTAAACAGGTCCCTGCGGGGTGGGCTGGTAGGAACGAACAAATGAATGGCCATAATAAAATGAAATGGTGGGGTACGATACGATGGGAGAGTTTGAGGCCTAGTTCTAGGCTTTAGGCCTAGCTGTAGGCTTTAGGCCGCTGTGAGTTAATTTTTTTATTTAAATGTTTTAATTAAAAACTATCTCAGGGAATTATAAGAAAATGGTACACTTGTTTAGCCAGGAAAGCCTCACTAAGTCTAAAGGTTTTTGTAGGGTCCTGCCAAGTGTTTGCAGTAGGGGGCGATGTTGCTACACCTAATCGGACATCGGACGGACGGACGATATAATCTATTGTAGGCTGGTTCACTTCGTTCCTACCAGTATAAATGAACTTGAACGGACTTTGTGACGCCGTGTGACGAATGGTGGTGGGGGGGGGGGTCAAAAATCGTCCAAAATCGTCCAAAATCTCGTGATGTCATTTATGGACGGTCCCCTTTCCCCCCCAACCCCACCCACCCGCAGGACTTCAACAGCCCCCTGGAGTTCCTGCTACCGGCAACGGCGCCCAACAACCACGTGTGCACGTACTGGCGCGTCTCGTACCGCAGGGCGCGCCTTCGCGGGTGCCGCGATGGCGCCGACCCGTCGCTGCTCTACCCCGTGGCCGACGAGTGCCGCTGTTCGGCGTGCGACTGGCGCACCACCGACTGCACCGACCGCAGCCTCGAGCCCGGGTACTGCCGCAGCCGCGGTGGCGGCGGTGGTGGTGGTGGTGATGGTGGGGGTGGTGATGGCGGTGGTGGTGGTGGTGGTGGTGGTCATGGTGGTGGTGGTGGCGGTGATAGTGGTGGCGGTGGTGGTAGCGGTGGTGGTCATGGTGGTGGTGGTCATGGTCGTGGTGGTCATGGTCCTGGTGGTGGTGGTGGCGGTGGTGGTCATGGTAGTGGTGGCGGTGGTGGTCATGGTGGTGGTGGTGATGGTCGTGGTGGTGTTGGTGGTGGCGTTGGTCCTGATGGTGGTGGCGGCGGTGGTGGTGGCGGTGGTGGTGGCGGTGGTGGTGGCGGTGGTGGTGGCGGTGGTGGTGGCGGTGGTGGTGGTGGTGGTGGTCATGGTCGTGGTGGTCATGGTCTTGGTGGTGGTGGTGGCGGTGATAGTGGTGGCGGTGGTGGTAGCGGTGGTGGTCATGGTGGTGGTGGTGATGGTCGTGGTGGTGTTGGTGGTGGTGTTGGTCCTGGTGGTGGTGGTGGCGGTGGTGGTGGCGGTGGTGGTGGCGGTGTTGGTGGCGGTGTTGGTGGTGGTGGTAGAGGTGGTGGTGGCGGTGGTAGCGGTGGTGGTCATGGTGGTGGTCATGGTGGTGGTCATGGTGGTGGTCATGGTGGTGGTCATGGTGGTGATGGTCGTGGTGGTGGTGGTGGTGGTGTTGGTCCTGGTGGTGGTGGTGGTGGTGGCGGCAGTGTTGATGGCAGTGTTGGTGGTGGTGGTGGTAGCGGTGGTGTTGGTGATGGTGGCGGTGGTGGTGTTGGTCGTGGTGTTGGTGGTGGTGTTGGTCGTGGTGGTGTTGGTGATGGCGGTGTTGGTGGCGGTGTTGGTGGTGTTGGCGATGGTGGCGGTGTTGGTGGTGGTGATGTTGGTGGCGGTGGCATTGGTGATGGTCGTGGTGGTGGTGGTGTTGGTGGTGTTGTTGGTGGTGGTGTTGGTGGTGTTGGTGGTGGTGGTGTTGGTCCTGGTGGTGGTGGTGATGGTCGTAGTGGTAGTGGTGTTGGTGGTGGTGTTGGTGGTGTTGGTGGTGTTGTTGGTGGTGTTGGTGTTGGTCCTGATGGTCGTGTTGGTCCTGATGGTGGCGGTGATGGTCATAGTGGTCGTGGTGGAGATGGTCATGGTGGTGGGAGCGGTGATGATGGCGGTGGTGGTCATGGTGTTGGTAGCGGTGGTGTTGGTGATGATGGCGGTGTTGTTGGTGGTGGTGGTGTTGGTGGTGCTGGTGGTGGTGGCGGTCGTGGTGGTCATGGTGATGATGGTCGTGGTGGTAGTGGCGGTGGTGTTGGTCGTGGTGGTGGTGGTGTTGGTGGTGGTGGTCATGGTGGTGGTAGCGGTGATGAAGGCGGTGTTGGTGGTGGTGGTAGCGGTGTCGAGCATAGCGGAAGAGGCTGGGTGGGTCACTGGGGGAGAGGACATGGAGGTCACGGTGGAGGTCACGGTGGCAGTAACGGTGGTGGCGTTGGCGTTGGTGGCAGTGGTGTTGACAGAAGCGGTTGGGGTGGAGGTTATAGTAGGCACGGGGATGGTAGTGGTGGTGTTGGTGGGGGTGATGGTAGTGGTGGTGTTGGTGGGGGTGATGCTAGTGGTGGTGTTGGTGGGGGTGATGGTAGTGGTGGTGTTGGTGGGGGTGATGGTAGTGGTGGTGTTGGTGGGGGTGATGGTAGTGGTGGTGTTGGTGGGGGTGATGGTAGTGGTGGTGTTGGTGGGGGTGATGCTAGCAGTGGTGGTGTTGGTGGGGGTGATGGTAGTGGTGGTGTTGGTGGGGGTGATGGTAGTGGTGGTGTTGGTGATGGTAGTGGTGGTGTCGGTGGGGGTGATGGTAGTGGTGGTGTTGGTGGGGGTGATGGTAGTGGTGGTGTTGGTGGGGGTGATGGTAGTGGTGGTGTTGGTGGGGGGGATGGTAGTGGTGGTGTTGGTGGGGGTGATGGTAGTGGTGGTGTTGGTGTTGTTGGTGGTGTTGGTGATGCTCGCAGTGGTGGTGATGGCGGTGTGGGTAGTAGCAGTCGTGGCCAGGGAGGAGAATGGGATAGAGGGCGCATTTCACTCCACGCTGATGGCGGCAGCAGCGCCGGCGACGTTGATGGCAACACCAACGTCTGGGCAGGAGGGCGCCGAGGGCACAGCGATGACGGCGGCGCTCACGCGGGCGAAGGCAGCGGTGGCAGGCGTGGCGGATGCAGAGGGCATGGTCGCGGTGTTGGTCGCGGTGCTGGTGGCGGTGCTGGTCGCGACGTTGGCAGCGGTGCTGGTCGCGATGTTGGTGGCGGTCGCGGTGTCGGCAGCGACGTCGGCAGTAACCGTAGCTGGGCAAGAGGCAGGAGAGGACGATGCCGAGGACGCGCCACGTCTCCCCGCCACCGGGGCGGCCGCCATGGTGGCCGCCACCGGGGCGGTCGGGGGAAGTCTCAGGGGGGGCGCAGAGGGCCCGGGGCTCGACGCCCCACGGCACCGACGACGGTGGGGGGGTCGAGGCGTCCGTGGAGCCCACGGCAAGCGCTCGCCCTCCGCATGTCGTGAGAGGGGGGGGGGGCCCCCCGCGGGGGCCGCCCCCCCCACCTCGGGTGTGGTGGTGTTGGGGGCGGCGGAGGGTAACGGCGCTTCGGAGAATCGGTCTTCGGTTGGCGGACATCTTTGTTCGAGACTCTACCCGAGTGATCGAGTCACCGCGACGTGCGATTTATCGAACTCGATTTGGGATTTGTCGTGAATGATGTTTTGTAAATGCGACGTCGATATGGGTGCAGAACCAGAAGAATGGACCCATAAACACCCATGTCGGCAATGGCAATGGTTTGACCCATAAACAACCCCCTCATGAAGAACAGGGGAATGGTTTGACCCATAAACAACCCCCTCA
This sequence comes from Lethenteron reissneri, assembly GCF_015708825.2. Classification (NCBI taxonomy): domain Eukaryota; kingdom Metazoa; phylum Chordata; class Hyperoartia; order Petromyzontiformes; family Petromyzontidae; genus Lethenteron; species Lethenteron reissneri. Next base: position 6,421,486 of record NC_083844.1, on the reverse strand, counting down.
TGAAGAACAGGGGGATGGTTTGACCCATAGACACCCCTCATGTAGAACAGGGGAATGGTTTGACCCATAAACACCCCTGATGTAGAACAGGGGAATGGTTTGACCCATAAACACCCCTCATGTAGAACAGGGGAATGGTTTGACCAATACACACCCCTCATGTAGAACAGCGGAATGGTTTGACCCATAGACACCCCTCATGTAGAACAGGGGAATGGTTTGACCCATAAACACCCCTGATGTAAAACAGGGCAATGGTTTGACCCATAAACACCCCTCATGTAGAACAGGGGAATGGTTTGACCCATACACACCCCTCATGTAGAACAGCGGAATGGTTTGACCCATAGACACCCCTCATGTAGAACAGGGGAATGGTTTGACCCATAAACAACCCCCTCATGAAGAACAGGGGGATGGTTTGACCCATAGACACCCCTCATGTAGAACAGGGGAATGGTTTGACCCATAAACACCCCTCATGTAGAACAGGGGAATGGTTTGACCCATAAACACCCCTCATGAAGAACAGGGGGATGGTTTGACCCATAGACACCCCTCATGTAGAACAGGGGAATGGTTTGACCCATAAACACCCCTCATGTAGAACAGGGGAATGGTTTGACCCATAAACACCCCTCATGAAGAACAGGGGGATGGTTTGACCCATAGACACCCCTCATGAAGAACAGGGGTATGGTTTGACCTATAGACACTCCTCATGAAGAACATGACAGTAGTTTGACCCACAGACACTCATGAAGAACAGGGGAATGGTTTGACCCATAGACACCCCTCATGTAGAACATGACAATGGTTTGACCCATACACAACCCCCCGTCATTAACGGCACTGAAATGGCTTGGTCCGTGTAACCGGCATGAGGGGAGGAGAGAAACGAATCAAGTAGCCATTTTGTGGAGAGCCACGAGGTTTGGGTCTCAGGACAGGCGTAAGTTTAATTTAATACGGAACCTATAATAAGAAAATATTTTCTGTATAAGCTTACTGCATATGTACCGTATCGATTTAAACGTGCTATCTGCTTGTATAAACTGACAAAAATGTTCACTGTGGTTTAAAATATAACACCAATATAAATATGTGAATTTTTGGTGAATACCGCGGCGGAGGATTAGTGGCGGTGTGAATGTTTTGAGATGTTGATTTTATCGAAAAGTGAAACTTTGCAGATATTACGTGGGCATAATTGGTGGCTAGCGAGTGAGTGGGAGGGTCGTGAGTAATGGTGTGGGTCGTGAGTGAGTGAGTGGGTCGTGAGTGAGTGAGTGGGTCGCGAGCGAGTGAGTGGGTTGTTAGTGAGCAATGGTGTGGGTCGTGAGTGAGTGGGTCGTGAGTGAGTGGGTCGTGAGTGAGTGAGTGGGTCGTGAGTGAGTGGGTCGTGAGTGAGTGGGTCGTGAGTGAGTGAGTGAGTGGGTTGTTAGTGAGCAATGGTGTGGGTCGTGAGTGAGTGGGTCGCGAGTGAGTGAGTGAGTGGCGAGTGAGTGGGTGGGTCGCGAGTGGGTCGCGAGTGGGTCGCGAGTGAGTGAGTGAGTGGCGAGTGAGTGGGTCGCGAGTGGGTCGCGAGTGAGTGAGTAAGTGGCGAGTGAGTGAGTGGGTCGCGAGTGGGTCGCGAGTGAGTGAGTGAGTGGCGAGTGAGTGAGTGGGTCGCGAGTGGGTCGCGAGTGAGTGAGTGAGTGGCGAGTGAGTGAGTGGGTCGCGAGTGGGTCGCGAGTGAGTGAGTGAGTGGCGAGTGAGTGAGTGGGTCGCGAGTGGGTCGCGAGTGAGTGAGTGAGTGGCGAGTGAGTGAGTGGGTCGCGAGTGGGTCGCGAGTGAGTGAGTGAGTGGCGAGTGAGTGAGTGGGTCGCGAGTGGGTCGCGAGTGAGTGAGTGAGTGGCGAGTGAGTGAGTGGGTCGCGAGTGGGTCGCGAGTGAGTGAGTGAGTGGGTCGAGTGAGTGAGTGGCGAGTGAGTGGGTGGGTGGGTTGTTAGTGAGCGTGGGTCACTAGTGATTGTCCGGTTTTTCAATTCTTCCCTCCACGTGCATCTCATGTCCTGAAACACAGCACAGCATAGACACGGCCACTGTGAACTCACCAACATGGCCACTGTGAACTCACCAACATGGCCACTGTGAACTCACCAACATGGCCACTGTGAACTCACCAACATGGCCACTGTGAACTCACCAACATGGCCACTGTGAACTCACCAACACGGCCACCGTGAACTCACCAACACGACCACTGTGAACTCACCAACACGGCCACTGTGAACTCACCAACATGGCCACCGTGAACTCACCAACATGGCCACAGTGAACTCACCAACAAGGCCACTGTGAACTCACCAACACGGCCACTGTGAACTCACCAACACGACCACTGTGAACTCACCGACATGGCCACTGTGAACTCACCGACATGGCCACTGTGAACTCACCGACATGGCCACTGTGAACTCACCGACATGGCCACTGTGAACTCACCAACATGGCCACTGTGAACTCACCAACATGGCCACTGTGAACTCACCAACACGGCCACCGTGAACTCACCAACACGACCACTGTGAACTCACCAACACGGCCACTGTGAACTCACCAACACGGCCACTGTGAACTCACCAACATGGCCACTGCGAACCCACCAACATGGCCACTGTGAACTCACCAACATGGCCACAGTGAACTCACCAACACGGCCACTGCGAACCCACCAACATGGCCACTGTGAACTCACCAAGATGGCCACTGTTAGCCCACTCACCAGCCAATGGATTGTGTTGAATGGGAGGGCTGGGGTCCTTGTGAGCCTCCAGGGGCTGCCCTTTGTGCTCCTGAGGTGCCTGTTCCAGCTGATGCTGCTTATCCGCCTGTGAGTGGGGCGGGTGACAGCGTCAGTGAGCCTGGTGTGTTGTGCTACCTCCCACCACACGACGCAGCCTTAGTCTGGCTCTATGAGCCTCACCCATTAACTCTGAACCCTGATAATCCTACAGGAGCCTTAGTCTGGCTCTATGAGCCTCACCCATTAACTCTGAACCCTGATAATCCTACAGGAGCCTTAGTCTGGCTCTATGAGCCTCACCCATTAACACTGAACCCTGATAATCCTAGATGAGCCTTAGTCTGGCTCTATGAGTCTCACTCATTAACACTGAACCCTGAGCATCCTAGATGAGCCTTAGTCTGGCTCTATGAGCCTCACTCATTAACACTGAACCCTGAGCATCCTACAGGAGCCTTAGTCTGGCTCTATGAGCCTCACCCATTAACACTGAACCCTGATAATCCTACAAGAGCCTTAGTCTGGCTCTATGAGCCTCACTCATTAACACTGAACCCCGAGCATCCTAGATGAGCCTTAGTCTGGCTCTATGAGCCTCACTCATTAACACTGAACCCTGAGCATCCTAGGTGAGCCTTAGTCTGGCTCTATGAGTCTCACTCATTAACACTGAACCCTGATAATCCTACAGGAGCCTTAGTCTGGCTCTATGAGCCTCACCCATTAACACTGAACCCTGATAATCCTAGATGAGCCTTAGTCTGGCTCTATGAGTCTCACTCATTAACACTGAACCCTGAGCATCCTAGATGAGCCTTAGTCTGGCTCTATGAGCCTCACTCATTAACACTGAACCCTGAGCATCCTACAGGAGCCTTAGTCTAGCTCTATGAGCCTCACCCATTAACACTGAACCCTGATAATCCTACAAGAGCCTTAGTCTGGCTCTATGAGCCTCACTCATTAACACTGAACCCTGAGCATCCTAGATGAGCCTTAGTCTGGCTCTATGAGTCTCACTCATTAACACTGAACCCTGATAATCCTACAGGAGCCTTAGTCTGACTCTATGAGCCTCACCCATTAACACTGAACCCTGAGCATCCTACAGGAGCCTTAGTCTGGCTCTATGAGTCTCACTCATTAACACCGAACCCCTAGAATCACAGAAGAGCCTTAGTCTGGCTCTATGAGTCTCACTCATTAACACTGCACCCTGATAATCCTAGATGAGCCTTAGTCTGGCTGTATGAGCCTCACCCATTAACACTGAACCCTGAGCATCCTAGATGAGCCTTAGTCTGGCTGTATGAGTCTCACCCATTAACACTGAACCCTGAGCATCCTACATGAGCCTTAGTCTGGCTCTATGAGTCTCACTCATTAACACTGAACCCTGAGCATCCTACATGAGCCTTAGTCTGGCTCTATGAGTCTCACTCATTAACACTGAACTCTGAGCATCCTAGATGAGCCTTAGTCTGGCTCTATGAGCCTCACCCATTAACTCTGAACCCTGATAATCCTACAGGAGCCTTAGTCTGGCTCTATGAGCCTCACTCATTAACACTGAACCCTGAGCATCCTAGATGAGCCTTAGTCTGGCTCTATGAGTCTCACTCATTAACACTGAACCCTGAGCATCGTAGATGAGCCTTAGTCTGGCTCTATGAGTCTCACTCATTAACACTGAACCATGAGCATCCTAGATGAGCCTTAGTCTGGCTCTATGAGTCTCACTTATTAACACTGAACCCTGAGCATCCTACAGGAGCCTTAGTCTGGCTCTATGAGCCTCACCCATTAACACTGAACCCTGAGCATCCTACAGGAGCCTTAGTCTGGCTCTATGAGTCTCACTCATTAACACTGAACCCTGAGCATCCTACAGGAGCCTTAGTCTGGCTCTATGAGCCTCACCCATTAACACTGAACCCTGAGCATCACAGAAGAGCCTTAGTCTGGCTCTATGAGCCTCACCCATTAACACTGAACCCTGAGCATCCTATAAGAGCCTTAGTCTGGCTCTATGAGTCTCACTCATTAACACTGAACCCTGATAATCCTAGATGAGCCTTAGTCTGGCTCTATGAGTCTCACTCATTAACACTGAACCCTGACAACCCTACAGGAGCCTTAGTCTGGCTCTATGAGTCTCACTCATTAACACTGAACCCTGATAATCCTACAGGAGCCTTAGTCTGGCTCTATGAGTCTCACTCATTAACACTGAACCCTGAGCATCCTATAAGAGCCTTAGTCTGGCTCTATGAGTCTCACTCATTAACACTGAACCCTGATAATCCTACAAGAGCCTTAGTCGGGCTCTATGAGTCTCACTCATTAACACTGAACCCTGATAACCCTACAGGAGCCTTAGTCTGGCTCTATGAGTCTCACTCATTAACACTGAACCCTGATAATCCTACAGGAGCCTTAGTCTGGCTCTATGAGTCTCACTCATTAACACTGAACCCTGAGCATCCTATAAGAGCCTTAGTCTGGCTCTATGAGTCTCACTCATTAACACTGAACCCTGATAATCCTACAAGAGCCTTAGTCTGGCTCTATGAGCCTCACTCATTAACACTGAACCCTGATAATCATAGAGGAGCCTTCATCACCTCCTGCTGCTGCTGATGCTGCTGCTGATGCTGTTGCTGCTGATGCTCCTGTCCCAGCTGATGCTTTTGTCCATGCTGCTGCTGTTGCTGATGATGCTGTTGCTGCTGCTGCTGTTGCTGCTGATGCTGTTGCCCTAGCTGATGTTGCTGCTGCTCTTGATGCTGTCCCAGCTGCTGCTGCTGTTGCTGATTATGCTGCTGCTGTTGCTGATGATGCTGCTGCTGCTGTTGCTGATGATGCTGTTGCTGATGATGCTGCTGCTGCTGTTGCTGCTGCTGCTGCTGCTGTTGCTGCTGCTGATGATGCTGCTGATGCTGCTGCTCTTGATGCTGTCCCAGCTGCTGCTGCTGCTGCTGATGATGATGCTGCTGTTGCTGCTCTAGATGATGCTGCTGCTGCTGAAGATGCTGCTGCTGCTGATGATGCTGCTGCTGTTGCTCTAGATGCTGCTGCTGCTGATGATGCTGCTGTTGCTCCTCTAGATGCTGCTGCTCTAGATGATGCTGCTGCTGATGATGCTGCTGATGATGCTGCTGCTGCTCTAGATGATGCTCTTCCTGCGCATCCTCGTGATGAGGGAAGAATTGGCGCTCGTAGTTTGCGAAATCCTCCTCTGTGAACATCGGGGAGTCGTCCACGGTCTAGAGATGGAGCATTGCGGGGGTGGACAAGGGGAGGGGAGGTGGGTGAGAGGGTACGAGAGACTGAGCGGGTGGGTGAGTATGTGGGTGGGTGAGTGGGTTGATTGGGTGGGTGAGAGGGTGGGTGAGAGGGTGGGTTGGTGAGTGAGTAGGTGATTGGGTGGGTGAGTGGCCGAATGAGTGGGTGAGTGGGTGGGTGAGCGAGCGATTAACCGAGTGAGCGGGTGGGTGAGTGAATGGGTGAGTGAGTGAATGGGTGAGTGAGTGGGTGGGTGGGTGAGTGGGCGAATGAGCGGGTGAGTAGGTGAGCG
>NC_083844.1:6397138-6414622 GCF_015708825.2 Lethenteron reissneri | reverse complement strand
TTTCAATGGGTTGTCCCCTATTCATTCAATTGGGATCAGTCCCCTATTCATTTCAATTGGGATCTGGTCCCCTATTCATTTCAATTGGGATCCGGTCCCCTATTCATTTCAATTGGGATCCGGTCCCCTATTCATTTCAATTGGGATCCGGTTCCCTATTCATTTCAATTAGGATCTGGTTCCCTATTCATTTCAATTGGGATCCGGTCCCCTATTTATTTCAATTGGGATCCGGTCCCCTATTCATTTCAATTGGGATCCGGTCCCCTATTCATTTCAATTGGGATCCGGTCCCCTATTCATTTCAATTGGGATCCGGTTCCCTATTCATTTCAATTAGGATCCGGTTCCCTATTCATTTCAATTGGGATCCGGTCCCCTATTCATTTCAATTGGGATCCGGTTCCCTATTCATTTCAATTGGATCCGGTTCCCTATTCATTTCAATTGGGATCCGGTCCCCTATTCATTTCAATTGGGATCCGGTCCCCTATTCATTTCAATTGGGATCCGGTCCCCTATTAATTTCAATTGGGATCCGGTCCCCTATTTATTTCCAATTAGGATCCGGTCCCCTATTCATTTCAATTAGGATCCGGTCCCCTATTCATTTCAATTGGGATCCGGTTCCCTATTCATTTCAATTGGGATCCGGTCCCCTATTCATTTCAATTGGGATCCGGTTCCCTATTCATTTCAATTGGGATCCGGTTCCCTATTCATTTCAATTGGGATCCGGTTCCCTATTCATTTCAATTGGGATCCGGTTCCCCTATTCATTTCAATTGGGATCCGGTTCCCCTATTCATTTCATTTGGGATCCGGTTCCCTATTCATTTCAATTGGGATCCGGTTCCCTATTCATTTCAATTGAGATCCGGTTCCCTATTCATTTCAATTGGGATCCGGTCCCCTATTCATTTCAATTGGGATCCGGTTCCCTATTCATTTCAATTGGGATCCGGTTCCCTATTCATTTCAATTGGGATCCGGTTCCCCTATTCATTTCAATTGAGATCCGGTTCCCTATTCATTTCAATTGAGATCCGGTTCCCTATTCATTTCAATTAGGATCCGGTTCCCTATTCATTTCAATTGGGATCCGGTTCCCTATTCATTTCAATTGGGATCCGGTTCCCTATTCATTTCAATTGGGATCCGGTTCCCTATTCATTTCAATTGGGATCCGGTCCCCTATTCATTTCAATTGAAGATCCGGTTCCCTATTCATTTCAATTGAGATCCGGTTCCCTATTCATTTCAATTGAGATCCGGTTCCCTATTCATTTCAATTGGGATCCGGTTCCCTATTCATTTCAATTGGGATCTGGTTCCCTATTCATTTCAATTGGGATCCGGTTCCCTATTCATTTCAATTGGGATCCGGTCCCCTATTCATTTCAATTGGGATCCGGTCCCCTATTCATTTCAATTGGGATCCGGTCCCCTATTCATTTCAATTGGGATCCGGTTCCCTATTCATTTCAATTGGGATCCGGTTCCCTATTTATTTCAATTGGGATCCGGTTCCACCTATTCATTTCAATTGGGATCCGGTTCCCTATTCATTTCAATTGGGATCCGGTTCCCTATTCATTTCAATTGGGATCCGGTTCCCTATTCATTTCAATTGGGATCCGGTTCCCTATTCATTTCAATTGGGATCCGGTTCCACCTATTCATTTCAATTGGGATCCGGTTCCCTATTCATTTCAATTGGGATCCGGTTCCCTATTCATTTCAATTGGGATCCGGTTCCCTATTCATTTCAATTGGGATCCGGTTCCCTATTCATTTCAATTGAAGATCCGGTTCCCTATTCATTTCAATTGGGATCCGGTTCCCTATTCATTTCAATTGGGATCCGGTTCCCTATTCATTTCAATTGGGATCCGGTTCCCTATTCATTTCAATTGGGATCCGGTTCCACCTATTCATTTCAATTGGGATCCGGTTCCCTATTCATTTCAATTGGGATCCGGTTCCCTATTCATTTCAATTGGGATCCGGTTCCCTATTCATTTCAATTGGGATCCGGTTCCCTATTCATTTCAATTGAAGATCCGGTTCCCTCATCATTTCAATTGGGATCCGGTTCCCTATTCATTTCAATTGGGATCCGGTTCCCTATTCATTTCAATTGAAGATCCGGTTCCCTATTCATTTCAATTGGGATCCGGTTCCCTATTCATTTCATTTGGGATCCGGTTCCCTATTCATTTCAATTGGGATCCGGTTCCCTATTCATTTCAATTGAGGATCCGGTTCCCTATTCATTTCAATTGAGATCCGGTTCCCTATTCATTTCAATTGAGATCCGGTTCCCTATTCATTTCAATTGAGATCCGGTTCCCTATTCATTTCAATTGAGATCCGGTTCCCTATTCATTTCAATTGAGATCCGCTTCCCTATTCATTTCAATTAGGATCCGGATCCCTATTCATTTCAATTGGGATCCGGTTCCCTATTCATTTCAATTGGGATCCGGTTCCCTATTCATTTCAATTGAGATCCGGTTCCCTATTCATTTCAATTGGGATCCGGTTCCCTATTCATTTCAATTGGGATCCGGTTCCCTATTCATTTCAATTGAGATCCGGTCCCCTATTCATTTCAATTGGGATCCGGTTCCCTATTCATTTCAATTAGGATCCGGTCCCCTATTCATTTCAATTGGGATCCGGTCCCCTATTCATTTCAATTGGGATCCGGTCCCCTATTCATTTCAATTGAAGATCCGGTTCCCTATTCATTTCAATTGAAGATCCGGTTCCCTATTCATTCCAATTGAAGATCCGGTTCCCTATTCATTTCAATTGGGATCCGGTTCCCTATTCATTTCAATTGAGATCCGGTTCCCTATTCATCTCAATTGGGATCCGGTTCCCTATTCATTTCAATTGGGATCCGGTTCCCTATTCATTTCAATTGGGATCCGGTTCCCTATTCATTTCAATTGAGATCCGGTTCCCTATTCATCTCAATTGGGATCCGGTTCCCTATTCATTTCAATTGGGATCCGGTTCCCTATTCATTTCAATTGAGATCCGGTTCCTTATTCATCTCAATTGGGATCCGGTTCCCTATTCATTTCAATTAGGATCCGGTTCCCTATTCATTTCAATTGGGATCCGGTTCCCTATTCATTTCAATTGGGATCCGGTTCCCTATTCATTTCAATTGGGATCCGGTTCCCTATTCATTTCAACTGAAGATCCGGTTCCCCTATTCATTTCAATTGGGATCCGGTTCCCTATTCATTTCAATTAGGATCCGGTTCCCTATTCATTTCAATTAGGATCCGGTTCCCTATTCATCTCAATTGGGATCCGGTCCCCTATTCATTTCAATTGGGATCCGGTTCCCTATTCATTTCAATTGAGATCCGGTCCCCTATTCATTTCAATTGGGATCCGGTTCCCTATTCATTTCAATTGAGATCCGGTCCCCTATTCATTTCAATTGGGATCCGGTTCCCTATTCATTTCAATTAGGATCCGGTTCCCTATTCATCTCAATTGGGATCCGGTCCCCTATTCATTTCAATTGGGATCCGGTTCCCTATTCATTTCAATTGAGATCCGGTCCCCTATTCATTTCAATTGGGATCCGGTTCCCTATTCATTTCAATTGAGATCCGGTTCCCTATTCATTTCAATTGGGATCCGGTTCCCTATTCATTTCAATTGGGATCCGGTCCCCTATTCATTTCAATTGGGATCCGGTTCCCTATTCATTTCAATTGAGATCCGGTCCCCTATTCATTTCAATTGGGATCCGGTCCCCTATTCATTTCTACTGAAGATCCGGTTCCCTATTCATTTCAATTGGGATCCGGTTCCCTATTCATTTCAATTAGGATCCGGTTCCCTATTCATTTCAATTGGGATCCGGTTCCCTATTCATTTCCATCGGGATCCGGTTCCCTATTCATTTGAACAAAGGATCCGGTTCCCTATTCATTTCAATTGGTATCCGGTTCCCTATTCATTCCAATTAGGATCCGGTTCCACCTAATCATTTCCATCGGGATCCGGTTCCCTATTCATTTCAATTGAAGATCCGGTTCCCTATTCATTTCAATTGGGATCCGGTTCCCTATTCATTTCAATTAGGATCCGGTTCCCTATTCATTTCAATTGGGATCCGGTTCCTTATTCATCCCAAATAGGATCCGGTTCCACCTATTCATTTCCATCGGGATCCGGTTCCCCTATTCATCTCAACAGAGGATCCGGTTCCCTATTCATCCCAATAGAGGATCCGGTTCCCTATTCATTCCAATTAGGATCCGGTTCCACCTAATCATTTCCATCGGGATCCGGTTCCCTATTCATTTCAATTGAAGATCCGGTTCCCTATTCATTTCAATTGGGATCCGGTTCCCTATTCATTTCAATTAGGATCCGGTTCCCTATTCATTTCAATTGGGATCCGGTTCCTTATTCATCCCAAATAGGATCCGGTTCCACCTATTCATTTCCATCGGGATCCGGTTCCCCTATTCATCTCAACAGAGGATCCGGTTCCCTATTCATCCCAATAGAGGATCCGGTTCCCTATTCATTCCAATTAGGATCCGGTTCCACCTAATCATTTCCATCGGGATCCGGTTCCCTATTCATTTCAATTGAAGATCCGGTTCCCTATTCATTTCAATTGGGATCCGGTTCCCTATTCATTTCAATTAGGATCCGGTTCCCTATTCATTTCAATTGGGATCCGGTTCCTTATTCATCCCAAATAGGATCCGGTTCCACCTATTCATTTCCATCGGGATCCGGTTCCCCTATTCATCTCAACAGAGGATCCGGTTCCCTATTCATCCCAATAGAGGATCCGGTTCCCTATTCATTCCAATTAGGATCCGGTTCCACCTAATCATTTCCATCGGGATCCGGTTCCCTATTCATTTCAATTGAAGATCCGGTTCCCTATTCATTTCAATTGGGATCCGGTTCCCTATTCATTTCAATTAGGATCCGGTTCCCTATTCATTTCAATTGGGATCCGGTTCCTTATTCATCCCAAATAGGATCCGGTTCCACCTATTCATTTCCATCGGGATCCGGTTCCCCTATTCATCTCAACAGAGGATCCGGTTCCCTATTCATCCCAATAGAGGATCCGGTTCCCTATTTATCACAACGGAGGATCCGGTTCCTGCTCTTCAGACTCACCCCGGGGCAAGATGGCGGACCGCCTAACTCAGCTTCAGGACGCCGTGAACTCCGTAAGCGTCTCTCTCTCCATCTCTCCCCGTCTCTCTCCGCGGATTTAAACTCTCGGCGCGAGGCGGGCGGGCGGTCTCCCCGAGGGAACTGGCGTCGGCGCCGCTTGAGATTACATCCCGATAATACAAAGAATAATCGGCCGAAGCCGCTTGCCTAGAAACCATAGCGGGAAGCCTGCGTTAGGCCCTCGGCGACTCGTGGTGGGGGAGGGGGGGTCGGTCGCCCAGGTTGAGATGACATCCCAACGGTATAAACATAGACGGCCTAAGCCACTGGCCTAGAAACCCTAGCGGGAAGCCTGCGTTAGGCCCTCGGCGACTCGAGGTCGGGGAGGGAGGGTGGGTCGCCCAGTTTGAGATGACATCCAAACGGTATAAACTTAGGCGGCCTCAGCCACTCGCCTAGAAACCCTAGCGGGAAGCCTGCGTTAGGCCCTCGGCGACTCGTGGTCGGGGAGGGGGGGGGGGGTCACGCCGGTTGAGATTAGTGGCTAAGAGATGTTGACTACCTCGCCTGGTCTACAGGAGGTCGTGGGTTCGATCCCGACCCTGACGATGTCTGCTGCTGTTGTATATTTGGAGTCTGCGTGTCTCTCATCATCATCACGGTGGCTAGGAGATGTTGACTACCTCGCCTGGTGTGTAGGAGGTCGTGAGTTCGATCCCGACCCTGACGACGTCTGCTGCTGTTGTATATTTGGAGTCTGCGTCTCTATCTGTCATCATCATCATCGTCATCACGGTGGCTAGGAGATGTTAACTACCTCGCCTGGTACACAGGAGGTCGTGGGTTCGATCCCGACCCTGACAATATTTGGAGTCTGCGTCTCTCTCATCATCATCATCACGGTGGCTAGGAGATGTTGACTACCTCGCCTGGTTACGCAGGAGGTCGTGGGTTCGATCACGACCCTGACGATGCCTGCTGCTGTTGTATATTTGGAGTTTGCGTCTCTCTCTCTCTCTCATCATCATCACGGTGGCTAGGAGATGTTGACTACCTCGCCTGGTGTGCAGGAGGTCGTGGGTTCGATTTGGAGTCTGCGTCTCGCATCATCATCACGTGGCTAGGAGATGTTGACTACCTCGCGTGGTATACAAGAGTTTCTGGGTTCGATCCCGACCCTGACAATATTTGGAGTCTGCGTCTTTCTCCTCCGTGGTGGTCACTGAGTGGTGGTTTTGTCTCCATGTCGTCCTCCGGGTTTCCTCTCCACACGTTGACGTCGTTTATTGTGAAAAATCGGTCACAGTTCCTATGATCACTGCACTGTTTCATTGCTTTGATGGCTTTATTTTGGTGATTTTTGAAAAGTGTATTGGTTTGGCCATGTTTGTGTTGTTGTAGTACAGAGTTAGACTGATGGCCGTAATCTAAGTTGTCTTGTGGTTGTTGTTGTTGTTGTTTGTGTTGTTGTAGTACAGAGTTAGACTGATGGTCTTAATCTAAGTTGTCTTGTGGTTGTTGTTGTTGTTGTTTGTGTTGTTGTAGTACAGAGTTAGACTGATGGCCTTAATCTAAGTTGTCTTGTGGTTGTTGTTGTTGTTTGTGTTGTTGTAGTACAGAGTTAGACTGATGGTCTTAATCTAAGTTGTCTTGTGTTGTTGTTGTTGTTGTTTGTGTTGTTGTAGTACAGAGTTAGACTGATGGCCTTAATCTAAGTTGTCTTGTGGTTGTTGTTGTTGTTGTTTGTGTTGTTGTAGTACAGAGTTAGACTGATGGTCTTAATCTAAGTTGTCTTGTGGTTGTTGTTGTTGTTGTTGTTTGTGTTGTTGTAGTACAGAGTTAGACTGATGGCCTTAATCTAAGTTGTCTTGTGGTTGTTGTTGTTGTTGTTTGTGTTGTTGTAGTACAGAGTTAGACTGATGGTCTTAATCTAAGTTGTCTTGTGGTTGTTGTTGTTGTTGTTTGTGTTGTTGTAGTACAGAGTTAGACTGATGGTCTTAATCTAAGTTGTCTTGTGGTTGTTGTTGTTGTTGTTTGTGTTGTTGTAGTACAGAGTTAGACTGATGGCCTTAATCTAAGTTGTCTTGTGGTTGTTGTTGTTGTTGTTGTTTGTGTTGTTGTAGTACAGAGTTAGACTGATGGCCTTAATCTAAGTTGTCTTGTGGTTGTTGTTGTTTGTGTTGTTGTAGTACAGAGTTAGACTGATGGCCTTAATCTAAGTTGTCTTGTGGTTGTTGTTGTTGTTTGACTTGCATCCCACTGGGATTTTTGCACACAGCGTTGGTGTACGGTGCTTTTTCTGCAATATTTTGCTGTCTTTTCTTGGATTTTCTGTTTGCACTTGGTCACATATTCACTACAAGATGTTTTCTTGTTCATGTTTTTGTTTTTTGTTTGTTGCGGTTGCACCCGATTCAAAAGCCGAATGGCTCACAACATCACGCGTTTAGAGTATTTGGCTGCTGCTATAAAAACGACGACGACGATGATGACATTAGCCAACTTTGTGAGCTGCTATTGATCGTGACGAAAATCTGTATTTATCCTGGAGGAATCCAAATAGCTATGAAGCTCTTTTTTGTCGCATGTCAAGGACCGAGATGACTGGCTGAGGCACCACCTGTGCCCCCTACTGCGCCAACTTGCTGTGCTTTAGCCACCCGGCGCTCCGCTCGTTGTTGTGAGCGTCGCTCCTCCGCCCTCCGTTGTTGTTGGAGGGCGACTGCCTCCAACTGCCCAGTAGCGTCCTTCACGCACACATGCACACGCACACATGCACACATGCACACGCACACACGCACACATGCACACACACACGCACACACACACGTACACGCAAACACGTACTCACACGCACGTACTCACACGTGTACACGCAAACACGTACTCGCGCACACGTACAACAACAACAACCGCCATTCGCCACTAAGTGGCGGTGACGTCACCACGACGCTTGTGCCAGGCCAAGTGCACCTTGAGGCCACGTGAAGTGTCAAACGCCCGCTGGCAGGAGGTCACGGGGCAGACCCAGCAGGTGCCACGGGTCGACTGACCGAGATGACCGAGATGACTGGCTGATGCACCACCTGTGCCCCCTACTGCGCCAACTCGCTGTGCTTTAGCCACCCGGCGCTCCGCTCGTTGTTGTGAGCGTCGCTCCTCCGCCCTCCGTTGTTGTTGGAGGGCGACTGCCTCCAACTGCCCAGTAGCGTCCTTCACGCACACATGCACACGCACACATGCACACACACACGTACACGCAAACACCTACTCGCGCACACGTACAACAACAACAACCGCCATTCGCCACTAAGTGGCGGTGACGCCACCACGACGCTTGTGCCAGGCCATGTGCACCTTGAGGCACGCACACACACGTGCACACACACGTACACGCAAACACATACTCGTACACACGTACACACACACACGTTCTAACACGTACCTCTGTGTGTTGTCGTCCCCCTCTGTGTGCCCCCCCCTCTGTGCCCCCCCCTTTGTGCCCCCCCCTCTGTGCCCCCCCCTTTGTGCCCCCCCCCTCTGTGCCCCCCCCCCCATCTCTGTGTCAGATGGCCGACCACTTCTGCAACGCGGTGGGGGTGCTGCAGCAGTGCGCGCCCCCCACGTTCTTCCCCAACACGCAGAGCGCCGCACACAAGGAGGTGCCGCTCGCCGCCTCCTCCTCCTCGCAGGAAGGTGAAAGAGCACGGGGGGGGTCCATCACAGAGGGGGGGTCCATCACAGAGGGGGGTTCATCACAGAGAGGGGGTTCATCACAGAGGGGGGTTCATCACAGAGGGGGGGTTCATCACAGAGGGGGGGTTCATCACAGAGAGTGGGGGTCCATCACAGAGGGGGGTTCATCACAGAGGGGGGGTTCATCACAGAGGGGGGGTCCATCACAGAGAGGGGGTTCATCACAGAGGGGGGTTCATCACAGAGGGGGGGTCCATCACAGAGGGGGGTTCATCACAGAGGGGGGTTCATCACAGAGGGGGGTTCATCACAGAGAGGGGGTTCATCACAGAGGGGGGTCCATCACAGAGGGGGGTTCATCACAGAGGGGGGTTCATCACAGAGGGGGGTTCATCACAGAGGGGGGTTCATCACAGAGGGGGGTTCATCACAGAGGGGGGTTCATCACAGAGGGGGGTTCATCACAGAGGGGGTTCATCACAGAGGGGGGTTCATCACAGAGGGGGGGTTCATTACAGAGGGGGGGTTCATCACAGAGGGGGGTTCATCACAGAGGGGGGTTCATCACAGAGGGGGGTTCATCACAGAGGGGGGTTCATCACAGAAGGGGGTTCATCACAGAGGGGGGTTCATCACAGAGGGGGGGTCATCACAGAGGGGGGGTCATCACAGAGGGGGGTTCATCACAGAGGGGGGTTCATCACAGAGGGGGGGTTCATCACAGAGGGGGGTTCATCACAGAGGGGGGTTCATCACAGAGGGGGGTCTATCACAGAGAGGGGGTCCATCACAGAGGGGGGGTTCATCACAGAGGGGGTTCATCACAGAGAGGGGGTCCATCACAGATGGGGGTTCATCACAGAGAGGGGGTCTATCACAGAGAGGGGGTTCATCACAGAGAGGGGGTCCATCACAGAGGGGGGTCCATCACAGAGGGGGGGGGGTCCATCACAGAGAGGGGGTTCATCACAGAGGGGGGGTCCATCACAGAGGGGGGGTTCATTACAGAGGGGGGGTCCATCACAGAGGGGAGGGGGTCCATCACAGAGGGGGGGTTCATCACAGAGGGGGGGTCCATCACAGAGGGGGGGTCCATCACAGAGGGGGGTCCATCACAGAGAGGGGGGGGTCCATCACAGAGAGGGGGTTCATCACAGAGGGGGGGGTCATCACAGAGGGGGGTTCATCACAGAGGGGGGTTCATCACAGAGGGGGGTTCATCACAGAGAGGGGGTCTATCACAGAGAGGGGGTTCATCACAGAGAGGGGGTCCATCACAGAGGGGGGTCCATCACAGAGAGGGGGGGGTCCATCACAGAGAGGGGGTTCATCACAGAGGGGGGGATCATCACAGAGGGGGGGGGTCCATCACAGAGGGGGGTCCATCACAGAGGGGGGTTCATCACAGAGGGGGGTTCATCACAGAGGGGGGGTTCATCACAGAGGGGGGTTCATCACAGAGGGGGGTTCATCACAGAGGGGGGGTCCATCACAGAGGGGGGGTCCATCACAGAGGGGGGCTATCACAGAGAGGGGTCCATCACAGAGGGGGGGTTCATCACAGAGGGGGTTCATCACAGAGAGGGGGTTCATCATAGAGGGGGGTTCATCACAGAGGGGGGTTCATCACAGAGGGGGGTTCATCACAGAGGGGGGTCCATCACAGAGGGGGGTCCATCACAGAGGGGGGTTCATCACAGAGGGGGGTTCATCACAGAGGGGGGTTCATCACAGAGGGGGGTTCATCACAGAGGGGGGTTCATCACAGAGGGGGGTTCATCACAGAGGGGGGTTCATCACAGAGGGGGGTCATCACAGAGGGGGGTTCATCACAGAGGGGGGTTCATCACAGAGGGGGGTTCATCACAGAGGGGGGTTCATCACAGAGGGGGGTTCATCACAGAGGGGGGTTCATCACAGAGGGGGGTTCATCACAGAGGGGGGTCCATCACAGAGGGGGGGTTCATCACAGAGGGGTTCATCACAGAGGGGGGTTCATCACAGAGGGGTCCATCACAGAGGGGGGGTTCATCACAGAGGGGGGGTCCATCACAGAGGGGGGGTCCATCACAGAGGGGGGTTCATCACAGAGGGGGGTCTATCACAGAGAGGGGTCTATCACAGAGAGGGGGTTCATCACAGAGAGGGGGTTCATCACAGAGAGGGGGTCCATCACAGAGAGGGGTCCATCTCAGAGAGGGGGTCCATCACAGAGAGGGGGTCCATCACAGAGAGGGGGTTCATCATAGAGGGGGGTTCATCACAGAGGGGGGTTCATCACAGAGGGGGGTTCATCACAGAGGGGGGGGGTCCATCACAGAGGGGGGTTCATCACAGAGGGGGGGGGTTCATCACAGAGGGGGGGTTCATCACAGAGGGGGGGGGGGTCCATCACAGAGGGGGGGTCCATCACAGAGGGGGGTTCATCACAGAGGGGGGGTCATCACAGAGGGGGGATCATCACAGAGGGGGGTTCATCACAGAGAGGGGGTTCATCACAGAGGGGGGTCCATCACAGAGGGGGGATTCATCACAGAGGGGGGGTCCATCACAGAGGGGGGTTCATCACAGAGGGGGGGGGTTCATCACAGAGGGGGGTCCATCACAGAGGGGGGGGGGGTCCATCACAGAGGGGGGTCCATCACAGAGGGGGTCCATCACAGAGGGGGGTCCATCACAGAGAGGGGGTCCATCACAGAGGGGGGGCGGAGGGTCTTGTTGGGTTGAGGCGGAGTGATGATCAACGCAGCAACCACCACCCACACCACCATCGCCACCATCACCCACACCACCCACCCAAACCACCCACACCACCCACAACAACCACGCCACCTACACCGCACTACCCACGCCACCCGCACCACCCACACCACCCACGCCACCGCCACCCACGTCACCCACACCACCCACGCCACCCACCCACGCCACCCATGCCACCGCAACCCACACCAACCACCCACACCACCCACGTCACCCACACCACCCACGCCACCCACCCACGTCACCCACCCACGTCACCCACACCACCCACACCGCTCTGTGTGTGTGTCTCTGCGTGTGTCTCTGCGTGTGTGTCTCTGTGTGTGTATCTCTGTCTGTGTGTGTGTGTCTGCGTGTATGTTTGTGTGCGTGTCTGTGCATGTATCTCTGTATGTATCTCTGTGTGTG
This sequence comes from Lethenteron reissneri, assembly GCF_015708825.2. NCBI lineage: Eukaryota > Metazoa > Chordata > Hyperoartia > Petromyzontiformes > Petromyzontidae > Lethenteron > Lethenteron reissneri. The sequence continues at coordinate 6,402,577 of NC_083844.1, read as the reverse complement.
TATCTGCGTGCGTGTCTCTGTGTGTATCTCTGTGTGTGTCTCTGTGTGTATCTGCGTGTATGTCTGTGTGTGTCTCTGCATGTGTCTCTGTGTGTGTCTCTGTGTGTGTCTCTGCGTGTATGTCTGTGTGTGTGTATCTGCGTGCGTGTCTCTGCATGTGTCTCTGTGTGTATCTCTGTGTGTGTATCTGCGTGTATGTCTGTGTGCGTGTCTCTGCGTGTGTGTCTCTGTGCGTGTCTGTGCGTGTATCTCTGTGTGTGTCACTGCATGTGTCTCTGTGTGTGTATCTGCGTGTATGTCTGTGTGCGTGTCTCTGCGTGTGTGTCTCTGTGCGTGTCTGTGCGTGTATCTCTGTGTGTGTCTCTGCATGTGTCTCTGTGTGTATCTCTGTGTGTGTCTCTGCGTGTATCTCTGTGTGTGTCTCTGTGTACATCTCTGAATGTGTCTCTGTGTGTGTCTCTGTGTGTGTCTCTGTGTACATCTCTGAATGTGTCTCTGTGTGTGTCTCTGTGTGTGTCTCTGTGTGTGTTTCTGTGTACATCTCTGAATGTGTCTCTGTGTGTGTCTCTGTGTGTCTCTGTGCGTGTATCTCTGCGTGTATCTCTGTGTGTGTCTCTGCATGTGTGTCTGTGTGTGTCTCTGTGTGTGTCTCTGTGTGTGTCTCTGTGTGTGTTTCTGTGTACATCTCTGAATGTGTCTCTGTGTGTGTCTCTGTGTGTCTCTGTGCGTGTATCTCTGCGTGTATCTCTGTGTGTGTCTCTGCATGTGTGTCTGTGTGTGTCTCTGTGTGTGTCTCTGTGTGTGTCTCTGTGTGTGTGTCTGCGTGTAGAGTACTCCCAGCTGTTTGCGACGCTGATCGCACGCACAGCCAAGGATATTGATGTCCTCATCGTGTGTCTCTGTATGTGTCTCTGTGTGTGTCTCTGTGTGTGTGTCTCTGTGTGTGTGTCTCTGTGTGTGTGTCTCTGTGTGTCTCTGTGTGTGTCTCTGTGTGTGTCTGCGTGTGTGTCTGTGTGTGTGACTCTGTGTGCGTGTCTGCGTGTATGTCTGTGTGTGTGTGTGTCTGTATGTGTCTCTGTGTGTGTCTCTGCGTGTAGAGTACTCCCAGCTGTTTGCGACGCTGATCGCGCGCACGGCCAAGGATATTGATGTCCTCATCGACTCGCTGCCGAGCGAGGAGTCGACCGCCGCCCTGCAGGTAGCAGCTTGCACCAACTAACAACAACAACAACTAACAACAACAACTAACAACAACAACAACAACTAACAACAACAACTAACAACAACAACTAACAACTAACAACAACAACAACTAACAACAACAACAACAACCTGCACCACCCACTCACAACAACAACAACAACGACCTGCACCACCAACTAACAACAACAACTAACAACAACAACATCAACAACCTGCACCACCCACTCACAACAACAACAACAACAACCTGCACCACCCACTCACAACAACAACAACAACGACCTGCACCACCAACTAACAACAACAACTAACAACAACAACAACAACCTGCACCACCCACTCACAACAACAACAACAACCTGCACCACCCACTCACAACAACAACAGCAACCTGCACCACCAACTAACAACAACAACAACAACCTGCACCACCCACTCACAACAACAACAACAACCTGCACCACCCACTCACAACAACCTGCACCACCCACTCACAACAACAACAACGACCTGCACCACCCACTCACAACAACCTGCACCACCCACTCACAACAACAACAACAACCTGCACCACCCACTCACAACAACCTGCACCACCAACTAACAACAACAACAACAACTAACAACAACAACAACCTGCACCACCAACTAACAACAACAACTAACAACAACAACAACCTGCACCACCCACTCAAAACAACAACGTCCTACACCACCCACTCACAACAACAACAACAACAACCTGCACCACCCACTCACAACAACAACCTGCACCACCCACTCACAACAACAACAACCTGCACCACCCACTCACAACAACAACAACCTGCACCACCAACTAACAACAACAACTTGCACCACTCACAACAACAACAACAACCTACACCACCCACTCACAACAACAACAACAACCTGCACCACCCACTCACAACAACAACAACGTTCTACACCACCAACTAACAACAACTAACAACAACAACCTGCACCACCCACTCACAACAACAACAACCTACACCACCCACTCACAACAACAACCTGCGCCACCCACCCACTCACAACAACAACAACAACAACTTGCACCACCCACTCACAACAACAACAACAACCTACACCCACCCACTCACAACAACAACAACAGCACCACCACGTGGAGGCTACTGCTGCTGCTGCTTGTACACACGGCGTCTCACCCCCCCCCACCCCCCACACCTCCCCGCCCCCACCCCCACCCACCCCCACCCCCACCCACCTCCCCACCCACCCCCACCCACCCCCACCCACCCCACACACCTCCCCACCCACCCCCACCCACCCCCACACACCTCCCCCCCGTGCCCCAGGCCGCGAGCCTCCGCCGCCTGGAGGAGGAGAACGTGGAGGCGGCCGCGCTCCTGGTGGAGGTGGTGGGGCGTGGCGAGGCGCTGCTGGCGCGCGTACAGGCGGCGCTCGCAGACATCGCCGAGTCCCAGCTCAGCACCAGACACTCCCTCCTCGCCCCATCACCATCCTCCACCTCCACCTCCTCCGGCACCGCGGCTACCGGCCCGGCTACGGCGGCTACAGCGGCCGCGGCACCGGCGACAGCGCCGGCGGTACCGACCGCTGCCGCCGCCACTGCCGCCGCGCCCGAAACAACGGCGCTACCCCCGCCACCGCCGCCAGCGAACGTCAACGCTTCGCATCAGCAGCACCAGCAGCAGCAGCAGCATCAGCAGCATCAGCAGCAGCAGCAGCAGCACCAGCAGCAGCAGCAGGAGGGGAAGGGGACATCCGAAGCGCTGCTGGATCGGTGAAGCGGCATGATGAGCGTGGTGGGCTGCGTGCCGTGCGAAAGAAGTTCCACGTTAGGAGGGGCTCCTCCCTCACGCGAACGGGTTGCGTTCCGGAGGTCTGCGTGCGTAAGTCGATTTCGTAAGTCCCAACTTTCATCCTCGAGATTCCAGATGCAGCTGTGTGCGGCGTGGACACTGAGCACGGGGGAATGGTTTCAAAAGTTGTATAATTTACTATAGATGTAGGTGCCGCTGGTTCTTCACGTTCTGTAGATGCCACTGGTTCTTCACGTTCTGTAGATGCCACTGGTTCTTCATGTAATGCAGATGTAGATGCCGCTGGTTCTTCACGTTCTGTAGATGCCACTGGTTCTTCACGTTCTGTAGATGCCACTGGTTCTGCAGATGTAGATGCCACTGGTTCTTCATGTAATGCAGATGTAGATGCCGCTGGTTCTTCACGTTCTGTAGATGCCACTGGTTCTGCAGATGTAGATGCCGCTGGTTCTTCACGTTCTGTAGATGCCACTGGTTCTTCTTGTTCTGTAGATGCCACTGGTTCTTCATGTAATGCAGATGTAGATGCCGCTGGTTCTTTACGTTCTGTAGATGCCACTGGTTCTTCTTGTTCTGTAGATGCCACTGGTTCTTCATGTAATGCAGATGTAGATGCCGCTGGTTCTTCACGTTCTGTAGATGCCACTGGTTCTTCACGTTCTGTAGATGCCACTGGTTCTTTACGTTCTGTAGATGCCACTGGTTCTTCACGTTCTGTAGATGCCACTGGTTCTTCACGTTCTGTAGATGCCGCTGGTTCTTTACGTTCTGTAGATGCCACTGGTTCTTTACGTTCTGTAGATGCCACTGGTTCTTCACGTTCTGTAGATGCCACTGGTTCTTCACGTTCTGTAGATGCCACTGGTTCTTCACGTTCTGTAGATGCCACTGGTTCTTTACGTTCTGTAGATGCCGCTGGTTCTTCACGTTCTGTAGACGCCACTGGTTCTTCACGTTCTGTAGATGCCACTGGTTCTTTACGTTCTGTAGATGCCACTGGTTCTTCACGTTCTGTAGATGCCACTGGTTCTTCACGTTCTGTAGATGCCACTGGTTCTTTCTGTTCTGTAGATACCGCTGGTTCTTCACGTTCTGTAGATGCCACTGGTTCTTTACGTTCTGTAGATACCGCTGGTTCTTCACGTTCTGTAGATGCCACTGGTTCTTCACGTTCTGTAGATGCCACTGGTTCTTTACGTTCTGTAGATGCCACTGGTTCTTCATGTAATGCAGATGTAGATGCCACTGGTTCTTCACGTTCTGTAGATGCCACTGGTTCTTCACGTTCTGTAGATGCCACTGGTTCTTCACGTTCTGTAGATGCCACTGGTTCTTCACGTTCTGCAGATGTAGATGCCACTGGTTCTTCACGTTCTGCAGATGTAGATGCCACTGGTTCTTCACGTTCTGCAGATGTAGATGCCACTGGTTCTTCACGATCTGTAGATGCCACTGGTTCTTCACGTTCTGTAGATGCTACTGGTTCTTCGCGTTCTGCAGCTGTAGATGCCACTGGTTCTTCGCGTTCTGCAGCTGTAGATGCCACTGGTTCTTCACGTTCTGTAGATGCCACTGGTTCTTCACGTTCTGCAGCTGTAGATGCCACTGGTTCTTCCCGTTCCGCAGCTGTGGATGCCACCACCACCGCCCTCTATTTCGCAGCTGTTGAACTTAACGACTCTCGCTCCGGACAACCAACTGGACTTAACGCACCGGGTTTTTGTTACTATCTCTGAAAGTTCGTAAGTGGAGGAGTCCCTGCGCATCGTACGAAAAGGAGTTTCAACGCACACGCAAAGGAGCTATCGACTCTCATCGCGCAAAGTCCGGTAAAAATCTCTCGGCGGCGGAAACAGCGGCTGCCGATGGAACGACGGCTGTGGTTTCACCGCATGAATTCTAGATTTGCAGCTTTCGTTACTGCAAGGATTCATACTTTTAGTTTTTTCGGTAAAGTCACGTATACGCTCAAGGTGCGGGGTCCTGTCTACGATGGAGGAAGATGTTGACCACCTCGCCTGGTGTACGGGAGGTCGTGGGTTCGATCCCGACCCTGACGCCTGACGCAGCGAATCTGGCTGTGACGGTCCCGTCTACGATGTAGCAAGATGTTGACCACCTCGCCTGGTGTACGGGAGGTCGTGGGTTCGATCCCGACCCTGACGCCTGACGCAGCGAATCTGGCTGTGACGGTCCCGTCTACGATGTAGCAAGATGTTGACCACCTCGCCTGGTGTACGGGAGGTCGTGAGTTCGATCCCGACCCTGACGCCTGATACAGCGAATCTGGCTGTGACGGTCCCGTCTACGATGTAGCAAGATGTTGACCACCTCGCCTGGTGTACGGGAGGTCGTGGGTTCGATCCCGACCCTGACGCCTGATACGGCAAATCTGGCTGTGACGGTC
>NC_083844.1:6383499-6389390 GCF_015708825.2 Lethenteron reissneri | reverse complement strand
ACAAATCTGGGTCATGTCACCTCACACATCTGGGTCATGTCACCTCACAAATCTGGGTCATGTCACCTCACAAATCTGGGTTATGTCACCTCACAAATCTGGGTCATGTCACCTCACAAATCTGGGTCATGTCACCCACAAATGTGGGTCATGTCACCTACAAATCTGGGTCATGTCACCTCACAAATCTGGGTCATGTCACCTCACAAATCTGGGTCATGTCACCCCACAAATCTGGGTCATGTCACCCCACAAATCTGGGTCATGTCACCCCACAAATGTGGGTCATGTCACCTCACAAATCTGGGTCATGTCACCCACAAATGTGGGTCATGTCACCTACAAATCTGGGTCATGTCACCTCACAAATCTGGGTCATGTCACCTCACAAATCTGGGTCATGTCACCTCACAAATCTGGGTCATGTCACCCCACAAATCTGGGTTATGTCACCTCACAAATCTGGGTTATGTCACCTCACAAATCTGGGTCATGTCATCTCACAAATCTGGGTCATGTCACTTCACAAATCTGGGTTATGTCACCTCACAAATCTGGGTCATGTCACCTCACAAATCTGGGTCATGTCACCTCACAAATCTGGGTCATGTCACCTCACAAATCTGGGTCATGTCACTCCACAAATCTGGGTCATGTCACTCCACAAATCTGGGTCATGTCACCTCACAAATCTGGTCATGTCACCTCACAAATCTGGCCATGTCACCTCACAAATCTGGGTCATGTCACCTCACAAATCTGGGTCATGTCACCTCACAAATCTGGGTCATGTCACCTCACAAATCTGGGCCATGTCACCTCACAAATCTGGGTCATGTCACCTCACAAATCTGGGTCATGTCACCTCACAAATCTGGGTCATGTCACTCCACAAATCTGGGTCATGTCACTCCACAAATCTGGGTCATGTCACCTCACAAATCTGGGTCATGTCACCTCACAAATCTGGCCATGTCACCTCACAAATCTGGGTCATGTCACCTCACAAATCTGGGTCATGTCACCCACAAATCTGGGTCATGTCACCTCACAAATCTGGGCCATGTCACCTCACAAATCTGGGTCATGTCACCTCACAAATCTGGGTCATGTCACCTCACAAATCTGGGTCATGTCACCCCTTAAATCTGGGTCATGTCACCTCACAAATCTGGGTCATGTCACCTCACAAATCTGGGTCATGTCACCTCACACATCTGGGTCATGTCACCTCACAAATCTGGGTCATGTCACCTCACAAATCTGGGTTATGTCACCTCACAAATCTGGGTCATGTCATCTCACAAATCTGGGTCATGTCACCTCACAAATCTGGGTCATGTCACCTCACAAATCTGGGTCATGTCACTCCACAAATCTGGGTCATGTCACTCCACAAATCTGGGTCATGTCACCTCACAAATCTGGGTCATGTCACCTCACAAATCTGGCCATGTCACCTCACAAATCTGGGTCATGTCACCTCACAAATCTGGGTCATGTCACCTCACAAATCTGGGTCATGTCACCTCACAAATCTGGGCCATGTCACCTCACAAATCTGGGTCATGTCACCTCACAAATCTGGGTCATGTCACCTCACAAATCTGGGTCATGTCACCTCACAAATCTGGGTCATGTCACCTCACAAATCTTGCCATGTCACCTCACAAATCTGGGTCATGTCACCTACAAATCTGGGTCATGTCACCTACAAAATTATCACGGTGGCTAGGAGATGTTGACTACCTCGCCTGGTCTACGGTCTGTGTGTCTCTCTCTCATCATCATCACGTGGCTAGGAGATGTTGACTACTTCGCCTGGTCTACGGTCTGTGTGTCTCTCTCTCATCATCACGGTGGCTAGGAGATGTTGACTACCTCGCCTGGTCTACAGTCTGTGTGTCTCTCTCATCATCACGGTGGCTAGGAGATGTTGACTACCTCGCCTGGTATACGGTCTGTGTCTCTCTCTCATCATCATCACGGTGGCTAGGAGATGTTGACTACCTCGCCTGGTCTACGGTCTGTGTGTCTCTCTCATCATCACGGTGGCTAGGAGATGTTGACTACCTCGCCTGGTCTACGGTCTGTGTCTCTCTCTCATCATCATCACGGTGGCTAGGAGATGTTGACTACCTCGCCTGGTCTACAGTCTGTGTGTCTCTCTCATCATCACGGTGGCTAGGAGATGTTGACTACCTCGCCTGGTCTACGGTCTGTGTCTCTCTCTCATCGTCATCAATACGGTGGCTAGGAAATGTTGACTACCTCGCCTGGTCTACGGTCTGTGTCTCTCTCATCATCATCACGGTGGCTAGGAGATGTTGACTACCTCGCCTGGTCTACGGTCTGTGTGTCTCTCTCTCATCGTCATCAATACGGTGGCTAGGAAATGTTGACTACCTCGCCTGGTCTACGGTCTGTGTCTCTCTCATCATCATCACGGTGGCTAGGAGATGTTGACTACCTCGCCTGGTCTACGGTCTGTGGGTGTCTCTCTCTCATCATCATCATCACGGTGGCTAGATGTTGACTACCTCGCCTGGTCTACGGTCTGTGTCTCTCTCTCATCCTCATCATCACGGTGGCTAGGAGATGTTGACTACCTCGCCTGGTCTACGGTCTGTGTCTCTCTCATCATCATCACGGTGGCTAGATGTTGACTACCTCGCGTGGTCTACGGTCTGTGTGTCTCTCTCATCATCACGGTGGCTAAATATTGACTACCTCGCCTGGTCTACGGTCTGTGTCTCTCTCTCATCGTCATCACTACGGTGGCTAGGAGATGTTGACTACCTCGCCTGGTCTACGGTCTGTGTCTCTCTCATCATCATCACGGTGGCTAGATGTTGACTACCTCGCCTGGTCTACGGTCTGTGTGCCTCTCTCTCATCATCATCACTACGGTGGCTAGGAGATGTTGACTACCTCGCCTGGTCTACGGTCTGTGTCTCTCATCATCACGGTGGCTAGATGTTGACTACCTCGCCTGGTCTACGGTCTGTGTGTCTCTCATCATCACGGTGGCTAGATGTTGACTTCCTCGCCTGGTCTACGGTCTGTGTGTCTCTCATCATCACGGTGGCTAGATGTTGACTACCTCGCCTGGTCTACGGTCTGTGTGTCTCTCATCATCACGGTGGCTAGATGTTGACTTCCTCGCCTGGTCTACGGTCTGTGTGTGTCTCTCTCATCACCATCACGGTGGCTAGGAGATGTTGACTACCTCGCCTGGTGTGCAGGAGGTTGTGGGTTCGAACCGGACCCTGACGATGCCTGCTGCTGCTGCTGTAGATTTGGAGTCTGGCGTCATTGAGATTCACCATCTCCAGTGCATGTGACGTCCTTTATTTAACCATCAGACCCTCCCTTCCCATTGAGATTCACCATCTCTAGTGGCTGACTTCCTTTATGTAACCATCAGAACCCCCCCCCCCCCCCCATTGAGATTCACCATCTCTAGTAACTGTGACTTCCTTTATTTAACCACAAGGCCAGACAGCCACCCCCATTGATATTCAACGTCTCTGCGGTGTTTAAAAAGGGAGGAGGATATTTACAATAATTTAATCACAAATATAAATTCTGTTTCCTGTTGTTAAAAAAAATAAAAAAATATCAGCCGTGAACGAAGGTTCCTAATGGACCGCGTCTCGCGGGAAAAGTCAACGACATCATCATGAACATCACCACCATCATCATCACCAACATCACCAACATCAGCACCATCATCACCATCACCATCATCACCACCATCAACATCACCATCATCATCACCATCATCAGCACCATCATCACCACCATCACCATCATCAGCACCACCACCACCATCATCACCACCATCACCACCACCAACATCACCATCATCAGCACCATCATCACCATCATCAGCACCATCACCACCACCATCATCATCATCACCACGATCACCGCCATCATCATCACCACCACCATCACCATCATCACCACCATCACCACCATCATCACCACCACCACCGCCATCATCATCATCATCAAATCACCACCATCACCACCACCATCACCACCATCATCACCACCATCATCACCATCATCATCACCATCTGGGGGTGTGTGCCACTAAAATCGATACTTGGCTGGATACGCACCAAAGTTGTGGTCAACCCTACTACGGATGGACTCGTCCTGCCACGGGAATGTGGAATGTCGCCCCACTGATGAGTCCCTGTCTCTCTCTGGCTTCCGTTTTGAATCAGAGAGACGTGAGCCAAGAACCGGAGCGGCTTGAACCCGACTCATCGGTGTCTCTGACATGGCCATATTAAACCTGACACGGTCATTTTGAAATTGATGTGCCCATTAGGAAATTGACACGGCAATTATGGACCCTGACACGGCCATTTTGAAATTAATGTGCCCGTTAGGAAATTGATGTGGCGATTATGAACCTGACACGGCCGTTTTGAAATTGATATGCCCATTAAGACATTTACACGGTCATCATGAACCTGACACGGCCATTTTGAATTTGGTAATGCCCATTAGGAAATTGACACGGCCATCATGAACCTGACACGGCCATTTTGAAATTGATATCCACATTAGAAAATTGACACGGCCATCATGAACCTGACACGGTCATTTTGAAATTGATGTGCCCATTAGGAAATTGACACGGCCATCATGAACCTGACACGGTCATTTTGAAATTGATGTGCCCATTAGATAATTGACACGGCCATCATGCACCTGACACGGTCATTTTGAAATTGATGTGCCCATTAGGAAATTGACACAGTCATTTTAAACCTGACACGGCCATTTTGGAATTGATGTGCCCATTAGGAAATTGACACGGCAATTATGAACCTGGCACGGCCGTTTTGAAATTGATGTGCCCATTAGGAAATTGACACGGCCATCATGAACCTGACACGGTCATTTTGAAATTGATGTGCCCATTAAGAAATTGACACGGCCATCATAAACCTGACACGGCCGTTTTGAAATTGATGTGCCCATTAGGAAATTGACACGGCCATCATGAACCTGACACGGCCGTTTTGGAATTGATGTGCCCATTAAGAAATTGACACAGCCAATATGAACCTGACACGGCCATTTTGGAATTGATATCCACATTAGAAAATTGACACGGCCAATATGGAATTGATAAGTCCATTAGGAAATTGACACGGCAATTATGATCCCGGCACGGCCATTATGATCCCGACACAGCCATTTTTTAATTTAAATGCCCATTAAGGCTGTTACTGGCCCTGACACGGCCATATTAAACCTGGCACGGCCATTATGGAATTGATATACACATTAGGATATTGACACGGCTATTATGACTCTTGACACGAGCATGTGTGAACACCTGTGTACACGTGTGTGAACATGTGTGCGTGTGTCCACGCGTGTGTCCACACCTCTGTACACGTGTGTGAACATGTGTGTGCGTGTGCGTATTACTGGCCAACCACCCCCTCCGTGTGCCGTGCCAGCCTTCATAAGTGCTGCTCGCTAACAGCACTTGCCCCAACAGTCTGTTAAGCCTTTGTAAGCGTGTGTGTGTGTGCGTGTGTCTACGTGTGTGTACGTGTGTGTGCGTGTGCACGTGTGTGTGAGTGTGTACACGTGTGTGTGTACACGCGTGCGTGTGAGTGTGTACACGCGTGTGAGTGTGTGCACGTGTGTGTGTGTGTGTACACGTGTGTGTGTGTGTACACGTGTGTGTGTGTACACGTGTGTGTGTGTACACGTGTGTGTGTGTGTGAACACGTGTGTGTGTGTGTACACGTGTGTGTGTGTACACGTGTGTGTGTGTACACGTGTGTACACGTGTGTACACGTGTGTGTGTGTGTACACGCGTGTGTGAGTGTGTACACGTGTGTGTGTGTAG
>NC_083844.1:6365999-6378499 GCF_015708825.2 Lethenteron reissneri | reverse complement strand
ACTCTGAGTCTCCCCGTGTCTCCCCGTGTCTCCCCGAGTGAGTCTCCCCGAGTGAGTCTCCCCGTGTCTCCCCGTGTCTCCCCGTGTCTCCCCGAGTGAGTCTCCCCGAGTGAGTCTCCCCGTGTCTCCCCGTGTCTCCCCGTGTCTCCCCGAGGTCTCCCCCTCTGAGTCTCCCTGCGTCTCCCCGAGTGTCTCCCCGAGTGTCTCCCCGTATCTCCCCGTGTCTCCCCGCGTCTCCCCGCGTCTCCCCGCGTCTCCCCGCGTCTCCCCGAGTGTCTCCCCGTGTCTCCCCGAGTGACTCCCCGTGTCTCCCCGTGTCTCCCCGAGTGTCTCCCCCTCTGAGTCTCACTCTGAGTCTCCCAGAGTGTCTCCCCGTGTCTCCCCGAGTGACTCCCCGTGTCTCCCCGTGTCTCCCCGAGTGTCTCCCCCTCTGAGTCTCACTCTGAGTCTCCCAGAGTGTCTCCCCGAGTGTCTCCCCCTCTGAGTCTCCCCGTGTCTCCCCGTGTCTCCCCGTGTCTCCCCGTGTCTCCCCCTCTGAGTCTCCCCGTGTCTCCCCGTGTCTCCCCCTCTGAGTCTCACTCTGAGTCTCCCCGTGTCTCCCCGAGTCTCTCCCCGTGTCTCCCCGTGTCTCCCCAAGTGTCTCCCCCTGTGAGTCTCACTCTGAGTCTCCCCGTGTCTCCCCGTGTCTCCCCGAGTGTCTCCCCGTGTCTCCCCAAGTGTCTCCCCCTGTGAGTCTCACTCTGAGTCTCCCCGTGTCTCCCCGAGTGTCTCCCCCTCTGAGTCTCACTCTGAGTCTCCCCGTGTCTCCCCGAGTGTCTCCCCCTCTGAGTCTCACTCTGAGTCTCCCCGTGTCTCCCCGTGTCTCCCCGAATCTCTCCCCGTGTCTCCCCGTGTCTCCCCGTGTCTCCCCAAGTGTCTCCCCCTGTGAGTCTCACTCTGAGTCTCCCCGAGTGTCTCCCCGAGTGTCTCCCCCTCTGAGTCTCACTCTGAGTCTCCCCGAGTGTCTCCCCGTGTCTCTCCGTGTCTCCCCCTCTGAGTCTCCCCGTGTCTCCCCGTGTCTCCCCCTCTGAGTCTCACTCTGAGTCTCCCCGTGTCTCCCCGTGTCTCCCCGTGTCTCCCCCTCTGAGTCTCCCCGTGTCTCCCCGAGTGTCTCCCCCTCTGAGTCTCACTCTGAGTCTCCCCGTGTCTCCCCGTGTCTCCCCGAGTGTCTCCCCCTCTGAGTCTCACTCTGAGTCTCCCCGTGTCTCCACGTGTCTCCCCGAGAGTCTCCCCGTGTCTCCCCGAGTGTCTCCCCGAGTGTCTCCCCCTCTGAGTCTCACTCTGAGTCTCCCCGTGTCTCCCCGTGTCTCCCCGAGTGTCTCCCCGTGTCTCCCCGAGTGTCTTCCCGAGTGTCTCCCCCTCTGAGTCTCACTCTGAGTCTCCCCGTGTCTCCCCGTGTCTCCCCCTCTGAGTCTCCCCGTGTCTCCCCCTCTGAGTCTTACTCTGAGTCTCCCCGTGTCTCCACGTGTCTCCCCGAGAGTCTCCCCGTGTCTCCCCGAGTGTCTCCCCGAGTGTCTCCCCCTCTGAGTCTCACTCTGAGTCTCCCCGTGTCTCCCCGTGTCTCCCCGAGTGTCTCCCCGTGTCTCCCCGAGTGTCTTCCCGAGTGTCTCCCCCTCTGAGTCTCACTCTGAGTCTCCCCGTGTCTCCCCGTGTCTCCCCGAGTGTCTCCCCGTGTCTCCCCGAGTGTCTCCCCGAGTGTCTCCCCCTCTGAGTCTCACTCTGAGTCTCCCCGTGTCTCCCCGAGTGTCTCCCCGAGTGTCTCCCCCTCTGAGTCTCACTCTGAGTCTCCCCGTGTCTCCCCGTGTCTCCCCGTGTCTCCCCGTGTCTCCCCGAGTGTCTCCCCCTGTGAGTCTCACTCTGAGTCTCCCCGTGTCTCCCCGAGTGTCTCCCCGTGTCTCCCCGTGTCTCCCCCTCTGAGTCTCCCCGTGTCTCCCCGTGTCTCCCCCTCTGAGTCTCACTCTGAGTCTCCCCGTGTCTCCCCGAGTGAGTCTCCCCGAGTGAGTCTCCCCGTGTCTCCCCGTGTCTCCCCGAGGTCTCCCCCTCTGAGTCTCCCTGCGTCTCCCCGAGTGTCTCCCCGAGTGTCTCCCCGTATCTCCCCGTGTCTCCCCGCGTCTCCCCGCGTCTCCCCGCGTCTCCCCGAGTGTCTCCCCGTGTCTCCCCGAGTGACTCCCCGTGTCTCCCCGTGTCTCCCCCTCTGAGTCTCCCCGTGTCTCCCCGTGTCTCCCCGTGTCTCCCCCTCTGAGTCTCACTCTGAGTCTCCCCGTGTCTCCCCGTGTCTCCCCGAGTGAGTCTCCCCGAGTGAGTCTCCCCGTGTCTCCCCGTGTCTCCCCGAGTGTCTCCCCCTCTGAGTCTCCCCGTGTCTCCCCGAGTGTCTCCCCGTGTCTCCCCCTCTGAGTCTCACTCTGAGTCTCCCCGTGTCTCCCCGTGTCTCCCCGAGTGAGTCTCCCCGAGTGAGTCTCCCCGTGTCTCCCCGAGTGTCTCCCCCTCTGAGTCTCCCCGTGTCTCCCCGAGTGTCTCCCCGTGTCTCCCCGTGTCTCCCCCTCTGAGTCTCACTCTGAGTCTCCCCGTGTCTCCCCGTGTCTCCCCGAGTGTCTCCCCGTGTCTCCCCGAGTGTCTTCCCGAGTGTCTCCCCCTCTGAGTCTCACTCTGAGTCTCCCCGTGTCTCCCCGTGTCTCCCCGAGTGTCTCCCCGTGTCTCCCCGAGTGTCTCCCCGAGTGTCTCCCCCTCTGAGTCTCACTCTGAGTCTCCCCGTGTCTCCCCGAGTGTCTCCCCGAGTGTCTCCCCCTGTGAGTCTCACTCTGAGTCTCCCCGTGTCTCCCCGTGTCTCCCCGTGTCTCCCCGTGTCTCCCCGAGTGTCTCCCCCTGTGAGTCTCACTCTGAGTCTCCCCGTGTCTCCCCGAGTGTCTCCCCGTGTCTCCCCGTGTCTCCCCCTCTGAGTCTCCCCGTGTCTCCCCGTGTCTCCCCCTCTGAGTCTCACTCTGAGTCTCCCCGTGTCTCCCCGAGTGAGTCTCCCCGAGTGAGTCTCCCCGTGTCTCCCCGTGTCTCCCCGAGTGTCTCCCCCTCTGAGTCTCCCTGCGTCTCCCCGAGTGTCTCCCCGAGTGTCTCCCCGTATCTCCCCGTGTCTCCCCGCGTCTCCCCGCGTCTCCCCGCGTCTCCCCGAGTGTCTCCCCGTGTCTCCCCGAGTGACTCCCCGTGTCTCCCCGTGTCTCCCCCTCTGAGTCTCCCCGTGTCTCCCCGTGTCTCCCCGTGTCTCCCCCTCTGAGTCTCACTCTGAGTCTCCCCGTGTCTCCCCGTGTCTCCCCGAGTGAGTCTCCCCGAGTTAGTCTCCCCGTGTCTCCCCGTGTCTCCCCGAGTGTCTCCCCCTCTGAGTCTCCCCGTGTCTCCCCGAGTGTCTCCCCGTGTCTCCCCGTGTCTCCCCCTCTGAGTCTCACTCTGAGTCTCCCCGTGTCTCCCCGTGTCTCCCCGAGTGAGTCTCCCCGTGTCTCCCCGAGTGAGTCTCCCCGAGTGAGTCTCCCCGTGTCTCCCCGTGTCTCCCCGAGTGTCTCCCCCTCTGAGTCTCCCCGTGTCTCCCCGAGTGTCTCCCCGTGTCTCCCCGTGTCTCCCCCTCTGAGTCTCACTCTGAGTCTCCCCCGTGTCTCCCCGTGTCTCCCCGAGTGAGTCTCCCCGAGTGAGTCTCCCCGTGTCTCCCCGTGTCTCCCCGAGTGTCTCCCCCTCTGAGTCTCCCCGTGTCTCCCCGAGTGTCTCCCCGTGTCTCCCCGTGTCTCCCCCTCTGAGTCTCACTCTGAGTCTCCCCGTGTCTCCCCGTGTCCTCCCCGAGTGAGTCTCCCCGAGTGAGTCTCCCCGTGTCTCCCCGTGTCTCCCCGAGTGTCTCCCCCTCTGAGTCTCCCCGTGTCTCCCCGAGTGTCTCCCCGTGTCTCCCCCTCTGAGTCTCACTCTGAGTCTCCCCGTGTCTCCCCGTGTCTCCCCGAGTGAGTCTCCCCGAGTGAGTCTCCCCGTGTCTCCCCGTGTCTCCCCGAGTGTCTCCCCCTCTGAGTCTCCCCGTGTCTCCCCGAGTGTCTCCCCGTGTCTCCCCGTGTCTCCCCCTCTGAGTCTCACTCTGAGTCTCCCCGTGTCTCCCCGTGTCTCCCCGAGTGAGTCTCCCCGAGTGAGTCTCCCCGTGTCTCCCCGTGTCTCCCCGAGTGTCTCCCCCTCTGAGTCTCCCCGTGTCTCCCCGAGTGTCTCCCCGTGTCTCCCCGTGTCTCCCCCTCTGAGTCTCACTCTGAGTCTCCCCGTGTCTCCCCGTGTCTCCCCGAGTGAGTCTCCCCGAGTGAGTCTCCCCGTGTCTCCCCGTGTCTCCCCGAGTGTCTCCCCCTCTGAGTCTCCCCGTGTCTCCCCGAGTGTCTCCCCGTGTCTCCCCGTGTCTCCCCCTCTGAGTCTCACTCTGAGTCTCCCCGTGTCTCCCCGTGTCTCCCCGAGTGAGTCTCCCCGAGTGAGTCTCCCCGTGTCTCCCCGTGTCTCCCCGAGTGTCTCCCCCTCTGAGTCTCCCCGTGTCTCCCCGAGTGTCTCCCCGTGTCTCCCCGTGTCTCCCCCTCTGAGTCTCACTCTGAGTCTCCCCGTGTCTCCCCGTGTCTCCCCGAGTGAGTCTCCCCGTGTCTCCCCGCGTCTCCCCGTGTCTCCCCGCGTCTCCCCGTGTCTCCCCGCGTCTCCCCGTGTCTCCCCGCGTCTCCCCGCGTCTCCCCGTGTCTCCCCGAGTGTCTCCCCGTGTCTCCCCGTGTCTCCCCGTGTCTCCCCGTGTCTCCCCCTGTGATTCTCCCCGTGTCTCCCCGTGTCTCCCCGTGCCTCCCCGTGTCTCCCCGTGTGAGTGTCTCACCGGAAGATGACGTGCAGGTTCGTTCCGTATGCGAGGTGCTCCTCCTGGTTGCAGTCGGCAGGACCCGGGTTCTGGCTGCGGTCCCACTTGGTGATGAAGCTCTGCCCATCGCCAACATCAACAACATCATCAACAACATCAACATCATCATCAACATCATCAACATCAACATCACCAACAACATCAACAACATCACCAACATCAACATCATCACCAACATCACCAACAACATCAACATCAACATCACCAACATCAACATCATCAACAACATCAACATCAACATCAACATCACCAACAACATCAACAACATCAACATCAACATCACCAACAACATCAACAACATCACCAACATCAACATCATCACCAACATCACCAACAACATCAACATCAACATCATCAACATCATCATCAACATCAACATCACCAACAACATCAACAACATCAACAACATCATCAACATCAACATCACCAACAACATCAACAACATCACCAACATCAACATCATCACCAACATCACCAACAACATCAACATCAACATCATCAACATCATCAACACCATCAACATCACCAACAACATCAACAACATCACCAACATCATCAACATCATCAACATCAACAACATCAACAACATCAACATCATCATCATCATCAACATCACCAAAATCATCATCATCATCAACATCATCAACAACAACATCATCAACAACATCATCAACATCACCAACATCACCAACAACATCATCAACAACATCATCAACAACATCATCAACAACAACAACAACAACATCAACAACATCAACATCAACAACATCAACATCATCATCACCAACATCACCAACAACATCAACATCAACAACAACAACAACATCATCATCAACATCATCATCAACATCAACATCATCAACATCATCAACATCATCAACAACATCATCAACATCACCATCATCAACATCATCAACATCATCATCAGCATCAACATCATCAACATCATCATCAACATCAACAACAACATCAACATCATCAACATCATCAACATCATCATCAACATCAACATCATCAACATCATCAACATCATCAACAACATCACCAACATCACCAACATCAACAACATCATCAACATCATCAACAACATCATCATCATCAACATCATCATCAACATCACCAACATCATCAACATCAACATCATCAACAACATCATCAACATCATCAACAACATCATCAACATCATCATCATCAACATCATCAACATCATCATCAACATCAACATCATCAACATCATCAACATCATCATCAACATCAACAACAACATCAACATCATCAACATCACCAACAACATCACCATCATCAACATCATCAACATCACCAACATCATCACCAACATCGTCAACATCACCAACAACATCAACAACAACATCAACATCATCAACATCACCAACAACATCACCAACAACATCAACATCACCAACAACATCATCAACAACATCAACAACATCACCATCAACATCTCCAACATCATCAACATCTCCAACATCTCCAACATCAACATCTACAACATCACCAACATCATCACCAACAACATCAACATCTCCAACATCAACATCAACAACATCAACAACATCACCAACATCATCACCAACATCATCAACATCACCAACATCATCAACATCACCAACATCATCACCAACACCAACATCATCACCAACATCATCAACATCACCAACATCACCAACATCATCAACATCATCAACATCACCAACATAACCAACATCATCAACATCACCAACAACATCACCATCATCAACATCATCAACATCATCACCAACATCGTTAACATCATCAACATCATCATCACCAACATCACCAACATCATCAACATCATCAACATCACCAACATAACCAACATCATCACCAATATCATCAACATCATCATCACCAACATCACCATCATCACCACCATCACCACCATCACCACCATCAACATCACCACCATCACCACCATCAACATCACCACCACCAGCATCATCAAACAAAGACAAAGATCCCCCGTGTAGCCTCTAACAGGCTGTAGGGGCAAGTGCTGTTAGTAGCCAGTAGCAGCAGCAACCTATGAAGGCTACCGGCACTGTGGCGGGTTCGTTGCGCGGCGCGGCGCTAACCACAACACCCACCGCTCACCACCACCACCACCAACATCGTCAGGGTCAGGGTTGTTCCATCAATGATTGATCTGTGGGTATTGATCATCAGGGTCAGGGTTGTTCCATCAATGATTGATCTGTGGGTATTGATCATCAGGGTCAGCGTTGTTCCATCAATGATTGATCTGTGGGTATTGATCGGCAGGGTCAGGGTTGTTCCATCGATGATTGATCGGTGGGTATTGATCATCAGGGTTGTTCCATCAATTATTGATCTTCAGGGTTGTTCCATCAATTATTGATCTTCAGGGTTGTTCCATCAATTATTGATCGGTGGGTATTGATCATCAGAGCCAGGGTTGCTCCGTAAATTATCAATCAGGGGGTATTGATAATCAGGGTCAGCGTTGTAACATCAATGATTGATCTGTGGGTATTGATCGTCAGGGTCAGGGTTGTTCCATCAATGATCGATCAGTGGGTATTGATAATCAGGGTCAGTGTTGTTACATCAATGATTGATCTGTGGGTATTGATCGTCTTGGTCAGGGTTGTTCCATCAATGATCGATCAGTGGGTATTGATAATCAGGGTCAGCGTTGTAACATCAATGATTGATCTGTGGGTATTGATCGTCTTGGTCAGGGTTGTTCCATCAATGATTGATCAGTGGGTATTGATCATCAGGGTTGTTCCATCAATGATCGATCGGTGGGTATTGATCATCAGGGTCAGGGTTGTTCCATCAATGATCGGTCGGTGGGTATTGACCGTGTATTGATCATCAGGCCCGGGGTATTACCTCGAGGATGAGTGCCACGAAGAGGTTGACCCAGATGACGGAGGAGACAAACCACCAGCACACAAAGTAGAGCTGAGACCACCTGCAGGGAGACACACGGAGACACGTGGAGACACGCGGAGACACGCGGAGACACGCGGAGACACGTGGAGACAAACCACCAGCAGACAAAGTAGAGCTGAGACCACCTGCACAGAGACACAGGGAGACACACAGAGACACGTGGAGACACACAGAGAGACACAGAGACACAGTGAGACACACAGTGAGACACACAGAGACACACAGAGACACACAGAGACACAGGGAGACACACAGTGAGACACACAGAGACACACAGAGACATACAGAGACACACAGAGACACACAGAGACACAGTGAGACATACAGAGACACACGGAGATACACAGAGACACACAGAGACAAACCACCAGCAGACAAAGTAGAGCTGAGACCACCTGCAGGGAGACACACAGAGACACACAGAGACACGCGGAGACACGTGGAGACACACGGAGACACACGGAGACACGTGGAGACACGGAGACACAGGGAGACACACAGAGACACACAGAGACACGCGGAGACACAGAGAGACACACAGAGACACACGGAGATACATGGAGACAAACCACCAGCACACAAAGTAGAGCTGAGACCACCTGCAGAGAGACACGTGGAGACACACGGAGACACGTGGAGACACGCGGAGACACGTGGAGACACGAGGAGACACAGGGAGATAGACATAGACACACAGAGACACGCGGAGACACACAGAGACACAGTGAGACATACAGAGACACGTGGAGACACGTGGAGACACAGAGAGACACACAGAGACACGCGGAGACACGCGGAGACACGTGGAGACACGCGGAGACACGTGGAGACACGCGGAGACACAGGGAGATAGACATAGACACACAGAGACACGCGGAGACACACAGAAACACAGTGAGACATACAGAGACACGTGGAGACACGTGGAGACACAGAGAGACACACAGAGACACGCGGAGACACGCGGAGACACGTGGAGACACGTGGAGACACGCGGAGACACAGAGGCACACAGTGAGACACAGAGACACACGGAGACACGCGGAGACACGCGGAGACACGTGGAGACACGCGGAGACACGTGGAGACACGAGGAGACACAGGGAGATAGACATAGACACACAGAGACACGCGGAGACACACAGAGACACAGTGAGATATACAGAGACACGTGGAGACACGTGGAGACACAGAGAGACACACAGAGACACGCGGAGACACGCGGAGACACGTGGAGACACGTGGAGACACGCGGAGACACAGAGCCACACAGTGAGACACAGAGACACACGGAGACACGCGGAGACACGCGGAGACACGCGTGGAGACACGGAGACACAGGGAGACACGTGGAGACACGTGGAAACACACAGAGACACACAGAGACACGTGGAGACACGGAGACACAGGGAGACACGTGGAGACACGCGGAGAGACATACAGAGACACGCAGAGACACAGAGACACACAGAGACACACAGAGAGACACGTGGAGACACGGAGACACAGGGAGACACGTGGAGACACGCGGAGAGACATACAGAGACACGCAGAGACACAGAGACACACAGAGACACAGAGAGACACAGAGACATACAGCGACACACAGAGACACACAGAGACACGCGGAGACACACAGAGACACACAGAAACACACAGAGACACACAGAGACACACAGCGACACACAGAGACACGTGGAGACACGTGGAGACACGTGGAGACACACAGAGACACAGTGAGACACACAGAGACACACAGAAAGACACGTGGAGACACGTGGAGACACGTGGAGACACGTGGAGACACGCGGAGAGACATACAGAGACACGCAGAGACACAGAGACACACAGTGAGACGCACAGAGACTCGTGGAGACACACAGAGACACAGTGAGACACACAGAGACACGCAGAGACACAGAGACACACAGAGACACGTGGAGACACAGAGACACGTGGAGACACACAGAGACACGCGGAGACACACAGAGACACGCAGAGACACACAGAGACACAGTGAGACATACAGAGACACGGAGACACACAGAGACACACAGAGACACGTGGAGACACACGGAGACACGTGGAGACACGTGGAGACACACAGAGACACGTGGAGACACACAGAGACACGTGGAGACACAGTGAGACACGCAGAGACACGTGGAGACACGTGGAGACACGTGGAGACACACGGAGACACATGGAGACACACAGAGACACGGAGACACACAGAGACACACAGAGACACACAGAGACACGCGGAGACACGTGGAGACACGGAGACACAGGGAGACACGTGGAGACACGCGGAGAGACATACAGAGACACGCAGAGACACAGAGACACACAGAGACACACAGAGAGACACGTGGAGACACGGAGACACAGGGAGACACGTGGAGACACGCGGAGAGACATACAGAGACACGCAGAGACACAGAGACACACAGAGACACAGAGAGACACAGAGACATACAGCGACACACAGAGACACACAGAGACACGCGGAGACACACAGAGACACACAGAAACACACAGAGACACACAGAGACACACAGCGACACAGAGACACGTGGAGACACGTGGAGACACGTGGAGACACACAGAGACACAGTGAGACACACAGAGACACACAGAAAGACACGTGGAGACACGTGGAGACACGTGGAGACACGTGGAGACACGTGGAGACACGCGGAGAGACATACAGAGACACGCAGAGACACACAGACACACAGTGAGACACACAGAGACTCGTGGAGACACACAGAGACACAGTGAGACACACAGAGACACGCAGAGACACAGAGACACACAGAGACACGTGGAGACACAGAGACACGTGGAGACACACAGAGACACGCGGAGACACACAGAGACACGCAGAGACACACAGAGACACAGTGAGACACACAGAGACAAGGAGACACACAGAGACACACAGAGACACGTGGAGACACACGGAGACACGTGGAGACACACAGAGACACGTGGAGACACGTGGAGACACGTGGAGACACACGGAGACACATGGAGACACACAGAGACACGGAGACACACAGAGACACACAGAGACACACAGAGACACGCGGAGACACGTGGAGACACGTGGAGACACAGGGAGACACACAGAGACACACAGAGACACGCGGAGACACACAGAGACACAGTGAGACATACAGAGACACGGTGGAGACACACAGAGACACAGAGATACACAGAGACACGTGGAGACACACAGAGACCCACAGAGACACACAGAGACATACAGAGACACGTGGAGACACGCGAAGATACACGGAGATACACGGAGACAAACGGGGAGACACGTGGAGACACACAGAGACACGTGGAGACACACAGAGACCCACAGAGACACACAGAGACATACAGAGACACGTGGAGACACGCGAAGATACACGGAGATACACGGAGACAAACGGGGAGACACGGGGAGACACACAGAGATACACGGAGACACACAGAGACACACAGAGACACGGAGACACACGGGAAGACACGGGGAGACACACAGAGAGATACAGAGACCCACACAGACACACAGAGACACAGTGAAGACACACAGAGACACAGTGAGACACACAGAGACACACAGAAACACGTGGAGACACGTGGAGACACACAGAGACACACAGAGACACGCGTAGACACACAGAAACACACAGAGACACACAGCGACACACAGCGACACACAGAGAGACACAGAGACACACAGACACACATAGAGACACACAAACACACAGAGACACACAGACACACACAGAGACACACAGAGACACACAAACACACAGAGACACGCAGAGACACAGCGACACGCGGGGGCACGGTGCGTGTGTATGCCCATCATGGAGAGAGTGGAGGGAGTGGAGAGAGAGTGGAGAGAGTGGAGAGTTTCCTGCTAGTTGGGCAGCGTTCTCATGACCGGCTCCGGTTTCACAGCGGAGGTCTCGCTCCGAATCAGCCGCCAGCGCCGTTATCTTCCCATCGGCTGCGTTTCTCTCCGCACGAAGCTTCGGGGGTGTTGATAATTGTTTTTTTACCCTTTTATCTGGCGACAAAACTGTCACCTTTTTAAATCCTTTATATTAAGTTCACTTGCTTGCTTGCTTGCTTACGACCGTGCAAATCTTTCGGTCGTTTTTTAACCCACTTCCCGTGATCCAATCGAGCTGACATTTTACACACAGACTCGTTGTGTGAGACAATTAATGTTCGTGAAATTCTTTTCCCAAAATTTTACACTGTTTAGGGAAAACAAATTAAATATTTAATTACCAATTGTTTAATGCTGCCAGACAATCATCTGACCCATAGGTGGCAGCCATCTCAAGCCAGAGGACGAGAGGACTCTAGCCACCCCGATGCCACGTATATAAAGGATTTATAGTGAAAAACTTTGTTTTTACGGGTTAATTTTTTTGTTACAAGGAGTCAAGTTTGCAAAGACCACAATACCTGCAGTCATAATACAAACAAAAAACACAACTCTGATAATGATATGCGTTGTCCTTGAAGTTCATTGGTCCACACCCGAGACAGCTTTCCTTAGAGCCTAGTCTCACTTGGTGTTGGACCAGATGACGCC
>NC_083844.1:6356737-6365499 GCF_015708825.2 Lethenteron reissneri | reverse complement strand
TAGTTTCTGTGACCCTCTTCCGCACAAATTTCCGCAATTTGCGGTGATTCCTGTGAAGACTTCCGCAAATCGTGACTTCGATTCCCGCCTTTCTCGGTGCCGTACTCGCGCGGTTGGCGCACATATCTTGCGTATGCCCATTTGGCTCTGCTGACTTCTGGAAAAAACGATATGTATATATGAACTATGGATTCCTGCATTCAGACAGCGTTGTTGGTGCGCACGAACTGTGAAAAAATCAATGAGAGCCGCGAGCTCTTGTGCGTCGAAGTACTTGTCGATGCCGTCGATGAAGCACACTTGCCACAAGTACACGACGCCACCGTTGACATGTTTGTCGCCGATAGGAATCCCTACGGTTGCATCTTTCCGGATCGACGCAACCCCCGGCGCTGTGCTCAGGCCCTTTTGCCCAGCCCCATGATGTCTCCTAGCGTCTGCCATTCGGAGCCCTCGCAGTACTCGTAGCGACAAAGGAAAAACAAAAAACTGTAGCATTTTCTTTATTCATATTCTGTCGATATGCAAAACTATTCATCGTCGCTCAGATTGCAGCGCGTTGGGAAATCCACTGGTAATTTTGGCCAAGCGCTCAGATACCCACGCTGTTTTCGATACGCTCAGATACACACGCGTTTCCGCTCAGGTAATATCCTCGTCCAGCGTACGCTCATTTGCCTCTGTCGTAGCTACTTTATACCTCCTGCGAATATATACACTTTACTGCTAACGATTAAAACTTTGGCGCACAGGTCGGTCGGCTGTGAGAGGGCTTTCTCTCTGCAAAACAACATCAAGCCCGAGGAGTGGTTGCTTCTCTCGTGCAAGCAGTTGAACGCGCTTATAGTTTGCGCCCGCGACAAGCCAAAACTCAGCATCTTTCACGCCGAAGACGACATGAAGCGCTGGAAGAATGCGAAGAAGTGAAAGTACATGTGCTCGTAATCACGGCTCCGCATTTGAATAAAGTATGTGGTTCTTGTGCGGAAATGCGGAAATCATATATTCATTCCAATCAGTAACTCAAAGCCCTACGTGATGCTGGGCCTTGCATGTATCCTTTCCAATAGAACGCATTAACGTGTTGTTAAAAGCGCGCGGTCATAGGAGTAGTCATTCCACCGTTTGCGGTTGACTTTAGCAAAAATGCGGGAAATTTTGAACCCTCCTTCCGCATTTTCCATGCGGAAATCGCAACCCTGAAAGGAGGCCTCGTGATGAGATGTCAACTGCCTTGCCCGGTGTACAGGAGGTCGTGGGTTCGATCCCGACGATGCCTGCCGCTGTATATTTGGCATCTGCATCTCTCTTTCCCCCCGTGGTTACGTGGATTTTTCTCCGGGTCCTCCGCTTTTTAAATCCTTTATATTAAGTTCGCTTGCTTGCGTGCTTACGACCGTGCAAATCTTTCGGTCGTTTTTTAACCCACTTCCCGTGATCCAATCGAGCTGACATTTTGCACACAGACTCGTTGTGCGAGACAATTAATGTTCGTGAAATTTTTTTTCTCCAAAATTTTACACTGTTTAGGGAAAACAAATTAAATATTTAATTACCAATTGCTTAATACTGGCAGACAATCATCTGACCCATAGGTGGCAGCCATCTCAAGCCAGAGGACGAGATGACTCTAGCCGCCACGCATATAAAGGATTTATAGTGAAAAACTTTGTTTTTACGGGTTATACTTATTCCCTCCACGTGTATAACAGTAATGACGTACGGCGCTGTGACAGGATGAAATTAATCCGTGACAGAATGAATTATAGATTATGTTCATGCGGAAGAAAGCCAATCGCTGTCAAAGGGGCGGCCTAATGTGGGCTTCTAGATTTGAAGCTTTCGTGACTGCAAGGATCCATACTCTTGGTTTTTTCGGTAAAGTCACCACGTAGGTAAAAAATGAAATTAAAATTAATAAAAATAAAATGATAAAAATCACGACGTTTCGGAGGCAACACAAGTATCAGGTGGGACCGTCACAGCCAGATTTGCTGTACTAATGTGGGCTTTTTCGAGCCACAAATGGTCTCTTTGGGTCCAGAAATCACGCGGCAGCGATCGCGATGCTCGGATCTGTGCTCGATCCACGCTTGATCCACACACCGATTCCCGTTTAATCGTCAAACGCGCCGATTACCGCCCCGGTATTCCTTATGTGGGCAAAGCGACGGTCCCATTTCTCCACACGTGGGCCTAGAGCAGGTGTCGGCAATAAAATAACTCGAAGAGCCATTTTTAAATCCTTTATATTAAGTTTGCGTGCTTGCTTGCTTGCTTAGGACCGTGCAAATCTTTCGCTCGTTTTTTAACCCACTTCCCGTGATCCAATCGAGCTGACATTTTCCACACAGATTCGTTGTGTGTGACAATTAATTTTCGTGAATTTTTTTTCTCCAAAATTTTACACTGTTTAGGGAAAACTAATTAAATATTTAATTACCAATTGTTTAATACTGCAGACAATCATCTGACCCATAGATAGCAGCCATCTCAAGCCAGAGGACGAGAGGACTCTAGCCGCCACGCATATAAAGGATTTATAGTGAAAAACTTTGTTTTTACGGGTTATACTTATTGCTCGCTGCACACGACAGGACCACGTGGAGACGCCACCCCGGGTGTGGTTTCTCGCCGTCCCTCTGTGACAATCGCCACCCACGTGCCGCTACTAATGAAGCCGGCAATCGGCACAACCAAGGAGCACAACAACAACAACAAAACTGTCACAACAACAACAACAAAACTGTCACAACAACAACAACAAAACTGTCACAACAACAACAACAAAACTGTCACAACAACAACAACAACAAAACTGTCACAACAACAATCGTCGCGACATCAACTATCACAACAATCATCACAGCAGCTATCACTGACAAAAGCAACTATGGGGTCGTTCATAATGACGTCACGCGATTTTGGACGATTTTTGACCCCCCGACCTCGTCACACGGCGTCACAGAAAGTCAACCCCCCCCCTCCCTCAAATATGACGTCACAAAGCTCTGCCCCCCCCCAAACAAAATAAAACCTGCTTCAAATCGCTTTAAACTATTGTCATTGTGGTGCGTATTTATGTGGCGCTGCACTCTGATGTTGTAGGAGACAACATTTATTACAAAGTCTATTTAATTAAGTAGAACGAGTTGTCTATATTTATTTAAAGTTGCGCATTTTGATGTGACGTCACATTTCTAAACCCCCCTCCCCCCTCGTCACACATCGTCACAAATGTCTGACCCCCCCACCCCCCCCCCAGGTGCGTGACATCATTTATGGACGGCTCCTATCGCAACAAATATCACAACGATCACAATAACAACAGTTACAACAGCAGCAGTAACAGTTACATATCCATGGGCCGTTTTTCTCCAGAGTACAAGTGTTTTTTAAATCCTTTATATTATGTTCGCTTGCGTGCTTGCTTGCTTTCGACCGTGCAAATCTTTCGGTCGTTTTTTTACCCACTTCCCGTGATCCAATCGAGCTGACATTTTGCACACAGACTCGTTGTGCGAGACAATTATTGTTCGTGGAAAAAAAATTCCCAAAATTTTACACTTTTTAGGCAAAAAAAAAATATTTTACATATATTCAAATAGAACTCATTCATGGCTTTGGCTGAACGTCAGAGTGTAAGAGCCAAGAGCGTAACCCCTCCACAGGCCGTGGCGGAGTAGCGCAGTTGGTAGCGCCCTCGCTTCCCATGCCAAAGGTCGCGGGATCGATCCCCGCGTCCTCCACAGGCGAATATATTTTTAAATCCTTTATATTAAGTTCGCTTGCTTGCTTAGGACCGTGCAAATCTTTCGGTCATTTTTAACCCAC
This sequence comes from Lethenteron reissneri, assembly GCF_015708825.2. Lineage (NCBI taxonomy): Eukaryota > Metazoa > Chordata > Hyperoartia > Petromyzontiformes > Petromyzontidae > Lethenteron > Lethenteron reissneri. Next base: position 6,361,665 of record NC_083844.1, on the reverse strand, counting down.
TTCCCGTGATCCAATCGAGCTGACATTTTGCACACATACTCGTTGTGCGAGACAATTAATGTTCGTGAAAATTTTTTTCCAAAATTTTACACTGGTTAGGGAAAACAAATTAAATATTTAATTACCAATTGTTTAATACTGCAGACAATCATCTGACCCATAGGTGGCAGCCATCTCAAGCCAGAGGACGAGAGGACTCTAGCCGCCACGCATATAAAGGATTTAGAGTGAAAAACTTTGTTTTTACGGGTTATACTTGTTTTAGGTGAGATCGCGTAAGTAGGTACATGTTGTGTCGTTAAACCACCCACCACCCGACACAGGAAATTCGTGATGTTTGTCACGTAAACAGCACGTGGCAATTCGTTATTAACAACACCGGTGTGTTGGAGAGCCAAGGCACAACAACATTTACAATCTGAGTACGACGTTTCGCCAGTAAGGGGCCGTCCATAAATGACGTCACGCACCTAGAGGGGGGGGGGGGGTCAGACATTTGTGACGATGTGTGACGAGGGGAGAGGGGAGGGGGTTGAGAAATGTGACGTCACATTAAAATGGGCAACTTTAAATCAATATAGACGACACGTTCTACTTAATTAAATAGACTTTTTCATAAATGTTTTCTCCTACAACATCAGAGTGCAGCGCCCGCCACATTAAATACGCACCACAATGACGATAATTTAAAGCGATTTGAAGCATGTTTTTTTTTTTTGGGGGGGGGGGGCAGAGCTTTGTGCCGTCATATTTGAGGGGGGGGTCTGACTTTTTGTGACGCCGTGTGACGTCATTTATGGACGGCCCCGAACTACAACCAGCTTCATCAGGCGACGGACAGATTCGTGAAGTCCACAGGTTTCACTATGAGACATCTTCTTTACCATATGGCAAAATATAGTGGTAGGTTTTTACCCTTTCAACTGGTACAAAAACTGACACCTTTATACAAGGCATCATGTTTGCAATAACCACAACACAAGCAGTCAAAATGCAAACAAAAAGAAACAACTCTGATGATGATAATAATGATATGCACTGTCCTTGAAGTTGATTGGTCCACACCCGAGACAGCTTTTCTTAGAGCCTGGTCTCACATGGTGTTGGACCAGATGACGCCAAAAGACGTCTTTTGGCGTCATCTGGTCCGCGTGTTTCGTTCCTTAAATTGAGGGGTAGATGCGATGACGTTACTTGTGTGCTCATCTTACGTGAAATGGGGGAGGGGATTAATGAATGCATATAAATTACCGGGGGGTTTTCATTGCCGTTCGGGTTATTTCTATGGTGAATCAACGTACGCGATGAATGCACATTTTGCAAGCCCATTGTTCCGCGACCTTTTTCCGCCAGCACTATCAAAGTATGCAAATATTAACTTTAAAAAAAAAATAAGAACAGTTTTTTTTACCCTCCTCTGGCGATGAAACATGAGTTGTGTGTTGAGACGTTCAAACACCAATAAACCTCTATCGCAAGGCATCAGCAAGTCTGCATTGACCACACGTACCTGTGGCAATACATCTGTAATAAAAGACTCCGTCAGGCGATGCTGGTCTCCGTTTGTCTTTTATGCAGGTTCTTCTCCGCACCCCCCACTGGCCTCTTCTCGGACCAGCGTCTCCTCTCGCGCGCGCCCCGTGCACGCTCTCTCTCTCGCGTACTACGCACGCTCTCTCTCGCGTGCTGTGCACGCTCCTCCGTTAGCTCCTCTACTCCCGCACTCCGCACACCGCTGGCCGACGGCATGCTGAGGTCCTTCGGCCATGTGGCCGATGGCGCGGATCTTTCCTCACCACCCAACGTGGCTCAGCCTCTTAGCTTCCCCGACTGCCTCGATCTCTTCCGGGCTCCCACCTATATACATTCCCCCCCACGTGACCCTGACTCCCGCCTCCCCGATCGTCAGATCCGGCCTTCCCATACTGCCCCGCTGGCTCCGCCCCCCAATCACCTCGCCTCCCATTGGAGCTGCCGAGGTGAACGGCGGCCCCTCCCACACGCCCCGCAGACCAGGCTCCGCCCCCCAATGCCCCGGGCCGGGTGATTGGACCAGAGGCCAGCAACAACCCCATTTACGCTCGCATTACACATCCAAAGAAACATGCCCGGATAATGCAGGGTTGTTTGTTCCAAAAGCATGGACCCAATTTCAAAGCGGTATCTTTCACGATGGCAACAATTACACGAAAAGTTACAAACGGTTTAATGAGTTATCAAGTTTTACGAACCATTTTATAAATGCTCTATGTGCCCTCCACCTGCTGTACGGTACAACATCGAGGCGATTGTTGAATTCGTCCCAAACGCCTCTCAAAGTGTCTTCTTCCACTGAAGTCACCGCTGCCGTGATTCTGTTTTTGAGGTCTTCCAGATTAGTCGCTAACGGTGGCACAAAAACACCGCGGTCTTTGACGTATCCCCACAAAAACGGTCGCAGGGTGCGATGAAACGCACCGCTGCACCGCAATTACGGATTCAGTCTTGCTGAAAATCCCACTGGGATTTGTGCACACAGCGTTGGTGTACGGTGTTTTTTCTGCAAAATTTAGCTGTCTTTTCTTGGATTTTCTGTTTGCACTCAGTCACATATTCACTTTAAGATGTTTTCTTGTTCATGTTTTTGTTTTTTGTTTGTTGCGGTTGCACCCGATTCAATAGTCGAATGGCTCACAGGGCTACACCTAATAATTGAACTTGAACTTGAACTGCAGAACGCAAAACGCCTTGTGTTGTGGGGTCACCATCTTGCAAATGACTGAGGCAAGGGGCTGTTTGGGCGCTGGGAGAGGAGGCATCTTGCTGTAATCATTTGCAACTCTATGCCCCGCCCTCTCTATGCCCCGCCCTTTCAAGTGGTAAGAGTTTCATTCATGGGCGGTTCGTCGTTGCAGAGATTTAGCGATTTCAAATCGGGTCCTTGTTTTTGAAACAGCCTGATGTATGCATGGTCTTTGAAACGGATGGGCCTACACGAGAGACAGCAGCAGCCTTCTTTATGGCTCTTTCTGCCAATAAAACAGGAGATGTTCAAACACCAACTATATAGACGAGATTCGAAGCTTTCGTGACTGCAGGAATTACTCTTTGGTTCTTTCGGTAAAGTCACGTAGAAAGAAATTAAATAGTAATCGAATACGACGTCTCGATCCGCAACACAAGCAACCACCACCAGGCACAAATGAATCAGAAAACAAACATAAGCTTGGAAATGTAACGCAATACAACACAATGCGACTTTACCGAAAGAACCAAAGACCAAATACGTTTTGCAAGAATCAAGGTACTGCAACACATTCCTGCGGAGGGAGCTGGTAGGAACACGTCGGGTTGCTCGGTCAATGGCCTGCAGGGTCAACGGCGGCGTGGTGTATTCCGCAAATATGGCCGACTGTGAGGGCGGGCACAAGCCGGCGTGAGTAGGTGAAACGTTGAGTTTTATAAGGGCACCACGGGGTGACCAGCCCCTCCCCACCCAGCCCATCCCTCCCCACCCAGCCCCACCCTCCCCACCCAGCCCCTCCCCACCCAGTCCCCACCCCTCCCACCCCCCCACCCAGCCCCACCTCCCCACCCAGCCCCACCCTCCCCACCCCAGCCCCACCCAGCCCCACCCTCCCCACCCAGCCCCTCCCACCCAGTCCCCACCCCTCCCACCCCCCACCCAGCCCCACCCTCCCCACCCAGCCCCTCCCCACCCTCCCCTCCCACCCAGCCCCACCCTCCCCACCCAGCCCCTCCCTTCCCCACCCAGCCCCTCCCCACCCTCCCCACCCATCCATCCCCACCCTCCCCACCCAGCCCCTCCCTCACCCAACCCAGCCCCTCCCCACCCTCCCCACCCATCCCCTCCCCACCCCTCCCCACCCAGCCCCTCCCTCCCCACCCAGCCCCTCCCTGCACGACGGACGGACACAATAATCCCCTGTGGGCTGGTGTAACCAGCAGTTTCCTGCCAGTAAAACAAGCTCCTGTCTCTGGTGTAGGCCAATCCGTTTCAAGGACAATATAGACCAGAGGTCGGGGACCTGTTTGACTGGGAGAGCCATAAAAGCCAAATATTTCTCAATATATTTCATTGAGAGCCATATAGTATTTTTTAACGTATAATAAATTAAATATGTCTTACTTTTAATGCGACTTCTGGTCACGGGACCCGTGACCCGTGAAATTTATGTTCAAAACTAATTTCTGTTCACTTTAAAATGACACACTATTATTAAACAATATCACAAGTATTTTATTATTTTATTATTATTATTTTTTTCAACTCAAACTTGTCTGGGAGCCATATGCCGTCACCAGAAGAGCCATATATGGCTCGCGAGCCATAGGTTCCCGACCGCTGATGTAGACATCGCTATTGTTGTCAGAGCCACGTTTTGCATGTTCACCACAGCCACTGTGCGTGGTTGATGCGGCAACTTGATTCCATCTTAACACAACACCTGTTTTGTAGCCGGAAAAGGGGTTAAACCTATTCTTGTTTTTAAATCCTTTATATTAAGTTCGCATGCTTGCTTGCTTGCGTGCTCGCTTGCTTGCTTAGGACCGTGCAAATCTTTCGCTCGTTTTTTAACCCACTTCCCGTGATCCAATCGAGCTGACATTTTCCACACAGACTCGTTGTGCGTGACAATTTATGTTCGTGAAAAAAAATCCTAAATTTTACACTTTTTAGGGAAAACAAATTAAATATTTAATTACCAATTGCTTAATGGTGGCAGACAATCATCTGACCCATAGGTGGCAGCCATCTCAAGCCAGAGGACGAGAGGACTCTAGCCGCCACGCATATAAAGGATTTATAGAGAAAAACTTTGTTTTTACGGGTTTACTTGTTACAAGTAGTAACAGTGATGGCATGCCAGGCATGGGCAGAGCAGATGAGCCTTAGTCTGGCTCTATGAGTCTCACTCATTAACAGT
>NC_083844.1:6339622-6356237 GCF_015708825.2 Lethenteron reissneri | reverse complement strand
ACCCTGAAAGGAGGCCTCGTGATGAGATGTCAACTGCCTTGCCCGGTGTACAGGAGGTCGTGGGTTCGATCCCGACGATGCCTGCCGCTGTATATTTGGCATCTGCATCTCTCTTTCCCCCCGTGGTTACGTGGATTTTTCTCCGGGTCCTCCGCTTTTTAAATCCTTTATATTAAGTTCGCTTGCTTGCGTGCTTACGACCGTGCAAATCTTTCGGTCGTTTTTTAACCCACTTCCCGTGATCCAATCGAGCTGACATTTTGCACACAGACTCGTTGTGCGAGACAATTAATGTTCGTGAAATTTTTTTTCTCCAAAATTTTACACTGTTTAGGGAAAACAAATTAAATATTTAATTACCAATTGCTTAATACTGGCAGACAATCATCTGACCCATAGGTGGCAGCCATCTCAAGCCAGAGGACGAGATGACTCTAGCCGCCACGCATATAAAGGATTTATAGTGAAAAACTTTGTTTTTACGGGTTATACTTATTCCCTCCACGTGTATAACAGTAATGACGTACGGCGCTGTGACAGGATGAAATTAATCCGTGACAGAATGAATTATAGATTCTGTTCATGCGGAAGAAAGCCAATCGCTGTCAAAGGGGCGGCCTAATGTGGGCTTCTAGATTTGAAGCTTTCGTGACTGCAAGGATCCATACTCTTGGTTTTTTCGGTAAAGTCACCACGTAGGTAAAAAATGAAATTAAAATTAATAAAAATAAAATGATAAAAATCACGACGTTTCGGAGGCAACACAAGTATCAGGTGGGACCGTCACAGCCAGATTTGCTGTACTAATGTGGGCTTTTTCGAGCCACAAATGGTCTCTTTGGGTCCAGAAATCACGCGGCAGCGATCGCGATGCTCGGATCTGTGCTCGATCCACGCTTGATCCACACACCGATTCCCGTTTAATCGTCAAACGCGCCGATTACCGCCCCGGTATTCCTTATGTGGGCAAAGCGACGGTCCCATTTCTCCACACGTGGGCCTAGAGCAGGTGTCGGCAATAAAAATAACTCGAAGAGCCATTTTTAAATCCTTTATATTAAGTTTGCGTGCTTGCTTGCTTGCTTAGGACCGTGCAAATCTTTCACTCGTTTTTTAACCCACTTCCCGTGATCCAATCGAGCTGACATTTTCCACACAGATTCGTTGTGTGTGACAATTAATTTTCGTGAATTTTTTTTCTCCAAAATTTTACACTGTTTAGGGAAAACTAATTAAATATTTAATTACCAATTGTTTAATACTGCAGACAATCATCTGACCCATAGATAGCAGCCATCTCAAGCCAGAGGACGAGAGGACTCTAGCCGCCACGCATATAAAGGATTTATAGTGAAAAACTTTGTTTTTACGGGTTATACTTATTGCTCGCTGCACACGACAGGACCACGTGGAGACGCCACCCCGGGTGTGGTTTCTCGCCGTCCCTCTGTGACAATCGCCACCCACGTGCCGCTACTAATGAAGCCGGCAATCGGCACAACCAAGGAGCACAACAACAACAACAAAACTGTCACAACAACAACAACAAAACTGTCACAACAACAACAACAAAACTGTCACAACAACAACAACAAAACTGTCACAACAACAACAACAACAAAACTGTCACAACAACAATCGTCGCGACATCAACTATCACAACAATCATCACAGCAGCTATCACTGACAAAAGCAACTATGGGGTCGTTCATAATGACGTCACGCGATTTTGGACGATTTTTGACCCCCCGACCTCGTCACACGGCGTCACAGAAAGTCAACCCCCCCCCCTCCCTCAAATATGACGTCACAAAGCTCTGCCCCCCCCCAAAACAAAATAAAACCTGCTTCAAATCGCTTTAAACTATTGTCATTGTGGTGCGTATTTATGTGGCGCTGCACTCTGATGTTGTAGGAGACAACATTTATTACAAAGTCTATTTAATTAAGTAGAACGAGTTGTCTATATTTATTTAAAGTTGCGCATTTTGATGTGACGTCACATTTCTAAACCCCCCTCCCCCCTCGTCACACATCGTCACAAATGTCTGACCCCCCCACCCCCCCCCCAGGTGCGTGACATCATTTATGGACGGCTCCTATCGCAACAAATATCACAACGATCACAATAACAACAGTTACAACAGCAGCAGTAACAGTTACATATCCATGGGCCGTTTTTCTCCAGAGTACAAGTGTTTTTTAAATCCTTTATATTATGTTCGCTTGCGTGCTTGCTTGCTTTCGACCGTGCAAATCTTTCGGTCGTTTTTTTACCCACTTCCCGTGATCCAATCGAGCTGACATTTTGCACACTGACTCGTTGTGCGAGACAATTATTGTTCGTGGAAAAAAATTCCCAAAATTTTACACTTTTTAGGCAAAAAAAAAATATTTTACATATATTCAAATAGAACTCATTCATGGCTTTGGCTGAACGTCAGAGTGTAAGAGCCAAGAGCGTAACCCCTCCACAGGCCGTGGCGGAGTAGCGCAGTTGGTAGCGCCCTCGCTTCCCATGCCAAAGGTCGCGGGATCGATCCCCGCGTCCTCCACAGGCGAATATATTTTTAAATCCTTTATATTAAGTTCGCTTGCTTGCGTGCTTACGACCGTGCAAATCTTTCGGTCGTTTTTTAACCCACTTCCCGTGATCCAATCGAGCTGACGTTTTGCACACAGACTCGTTGTGCGAGACAATTAATGTTCGTGAAATTTTTTTTCTCCAAAATTTTACACTGTTTAGGGAAAACAAATTAAATATTTAATTACCAATTGCTTAATACTGGCAGACAATCATCTGACCCATAGGTGGCAGCCATCTCAAGCCAGAGGACGAGAGGACTCTAGCCGCCACGCATATAAAGGATTTAGAGTGAAAAACTTTGTTTTTACGGGTTATATTTTTTCCCTCCACGTGTATAACAGCAATGACGTACATTTGTAAGGCGCTGTGACAGGATGAAATTAATCCGTGACAGAATGAATTATAGATTATGTTCATGCGGAAGCAAGCCAATCGGTGTCCAAGGGGCGGCCTAATGTGGGCTTCTAGATTTGAAGCTTTCGTGACTGCAAGGATCCATACTCTTGGTTTTTTCGGTAAAGTCACCACGTAGGTAAAAAATGAAATTAAAATTAATAAAAATAAAATGATAAAAATCACGACGTTTCGGAGGCAACACAAGTATCAGGTGGGACCGTCACAGCCAGATTTGCTGTACTAATGTGGGCTTTTTCGAGCCACAAATGGTCTCTTTGGGTCCAGAAATCACGCGGCAGCGATCGCGATGCTCGGATCTGTGCTCGATCCACGCTTGATCCACACACCGATTCCCGTTTAATCGTCAAACGCGCCGATTACCGCCCCGGTATTCCTTATGTGGGCAAAGCGACGGTCCCATTTCTCCACACGTGGGCCTAGAGCAGGTGTCGGCAATAAAAATAACTCGAAGAGCCATTTTTAAATCCTTTATATTAAGTTTGCGTGCTTGCTTGCTTGCTTAGGACCGTGCAAATCTTTCGCTCGTTTTTTAACCCACTTCCCGTGATCCAATCGAGCTGACATTTTCCACACAGATTCGTTGTGTGTGACAATTAATTTTCGTGAATTTTTTTTCTCCAAAATTTTACACTGTTTAGGGAAAACAAATTAAATATTTAATTACCAATTGTTTAATACTGCAGACAATCATCTGACCCATAGATAGCAGCCATCTCAAGCCAGAGGACGAGAGGACTCTAGCCGCCACGCATATAAAGGATTTATAGTGAAAAACTTTGTTTTTACGGGTTATACTTATTGCTCGCTGCACACGACAGGACCACGTGGAGACGCCACCCCGGGTGTGGTTTCTCGCCGTCCCTCTGTGACAATCGCCACCCACGTGCCGCTACTAATGAAGCCGGCAATCGGCACAACCAAGGAGCACAACAACAACAACAAAACTGTCACAACAACAACAACAAAACTGTCACAACAACAACAACAAAACTGTCACAACAACAACAACAAAACTGTCACAACAACAACAACAAAACTGTCACAACAACAATCGTCGCGACATCAACTATCACAACAATCATCACAGCAGCTATCACTGACAAAAGCAACTATGGGGTCGTTCATAATGACGTCACGCGATTTTGGACGATTTTTGACCCCCCGACCTCGTCACACGGCGTCACAGAAAGTCAACCCCCCCCCCTCCCTCAAATATGACGTCACAAAGCTCTGCCCCCCCCCAAAACAAAATAAAACCTGCTTTAAATCGCTTTAAACTATTGTCATTGTGGTGCGTATTTATGTGGCGCTGCACTCTGATGTTGTAGGAGACAACATTTATTACAAAGTCTATTTAATTAAGTAGAACGAGTTGTCTATATTTATTTAAAGTTGCGCATTTTGATGTGACGTCACATTTCTAAACCCCCCTCCCCCCTCGTCACACATCGTCACAAATGTCTGACCCCCCCACCCCCCCCCCCAGGTGCGTGACATCATTTATGGACGGCTCCTATCGCAACAAATATCACAACGATCACAATAACAACAGTTACAACAGCAGCAGTAACAGTTACATATCCATGGGCCGTTTTTCTCCAGAGTACAAGTGTTTTTTAAATCCTTTATATTATGTTCGCTTGCGTGCTTGCTTGCTTTCGGCCGTGCAAATCTTTCGGTCGTTTTTTTACCCACTTCCCGTGATCCAATCGAGCTGACATTTTGCACACAGACTCGTTGTGCGAGACAATTATTGTTCGTGGAAAAAAATTCCCAAAATTTTACACTTTTTAGGCAAAAAAAAAATATTTTACATATATTCAAATAGAACTCATTCATGGCTTTGGCTGAACGTCAGAGTGTAAGAGCCAAGAGCGTAACCCCTCCACAGGCCGTGGCGGAGTAGCGCAGTTGGTAGCGCCCTCGCTTCCCATGCCAAAGGTCGCGGGATCGATCCCCGCGTCCTCCACAGGCGAATATATTTTTAAATCCTTTATATTAAGTTCGCTTGCTTGCTTAGGACCGTGCAAATCTTTCGGTCATTTTTAACCCACTTCCCGTGATCCAATCGAGCTGACATTTTGCACACATACTCGTTGTGCGAGACAATTAATGTTCGTGAAAATTTTTTTCCAAAATTTTACACTGGTTAGGGAAAACAAATTAAATATTTAATTACCAATTGTTTAATACTGCAGACAATCATCTGACCCATAGGTGGCAGCCATCTCAAGCCAGAGGACGAGAGGACTCTAGCCGCCACGCATATAAAGGATTTAGAGTGAAAAACTTTGTTTTTACGGGTTATACTTGTTTTAGGTGAGATCGCGTAAGTAGGTACATGTTGTGTCGTTAAACCACCCACCACCCGACACAGGAAATTCGTGATGTTTGTCACGTAAACAGCACGTGGCAATTCGTTATTAACAACACCGGTGTGTTGGAGAGCCAAGGCACAACAACATTTACAATCTGAGTACGACGTTTCGCCAGTAAGGGGCCGTCCATAAATGACGTCACGCACCTAGAGGGGGGGGGGGGTCAGACATTTGTGACGATGTGTGACGAGGGGAGAGGGGAGGGGGTTGAGAAATGTGACGTCACATTAAAATGGGCAACTTTAAATCAATATAGACGACACGTTCTACTTAATTAAATAGACTTTTTCATAAATGTTTTCTCCTACAACATCAGAGTGCAGCGCCCGCCACATTAAATACGCACCACAATGACGATAATTTAAAGCGATTTGAAGCATGTTTTTTTTTTTTGGGGGGGGGGGCAGAGCTTTGTGCCGTCATATTTGAGGGGGGGTCTGACTTTTTGTGACGCCGTGTGACGTCATTTATGGACGGCCCCGAACTACAACCAGCTTCATCAGGCGACGGACAGATTCGTGAAGTCCACGTGTTTCACTATGAGACATCTTCTTTACCAGTGGCAAAATATAGTGGTAGGTTTTTACCCTTTCAACTGGTACAAAACTGACACCTTTATACAAGGCATCATGTTTGCAATAACCACAACACAAGCAGTCAAAATGCAAACAAAAAGAAACAACTCTGATGATGATAATAATGATATGCACTGTCCTTGAAGTTGATTGGTCCACACCCGAGACAGCTTTTCTTAGAGCCTAGTCTCACATGGTGTTGGACCAGATGACGCCAAAAGACGTCTTTTGGCATCATCTGGTCCGCGTGTTTCGTTCCTTCAAATTGAGGGGTAGATGTGATGACGTTACTTGTGTGCTCATCTTACGTGAAATGGGGAGGGGATTAATGAATGCATATAAATTACTGGGTTTTCATTGCCGTTCGGGTTATTAATATGGTGAATCAACGTACGCGATGAATGCACATTTTACAAGCCCATTGTTCCGCAACCCTTTTCCGCCAGCACTATCAAAGTATGCAAATATTAACTTTAAAAAAAAAATAAGAACAGTTTTTTTTACCCTCCTCTGGCGATGAAACAGGAGTTGTGTGTTGAGACGTTCAAACACCAATAAACCTCTATCGCAAGGCATCAGCAAGTCTGCATTGACCACACGTACCTGTGGCAATACATCTGTAATAAAAGACTCCGTCAGGCGATGCTGGTCTCCGTTTGTCTTTTATGCAGGTTCTTCTCCGCACCCCCCACTGGCCTCTTCTCGGACCAGCGTCTCCTCTCGCGCGCGCCCCGTGCACGCTCTCTCTCTCGCGTGCCCCACGCCCTCCTCCGTTAGCTCCTCTACTCCCGCACACCGCTGGCCGACGGCGTGCTGAGGTCCTTCGGCTGCGTGGCTCAGCCTCTTAACTTCCCCGACTGCCTCGATCTCTTCCGGGCTCCCACTTATATACATTCCCCCCACGTGACCCTGACTCCCGCCTCCCGGATCGTCAGATCCGGCCTTCCCATACTGCCCCGCTGGCTCCGCCCCCCATTCACCTCGCCTCCCATTGGAGCTGCCGAGGCGAACGGCGGCCCCTCCCACACGCCCCGCAGACCAGGCTCCGCCCCCCAATTCCCCGGGCCGGGTGATTGGACCAGAGGCCAGCAACAACCCCATTTACGCTCGCATTACACATCCAAAGAAACATGCCCGGATAATGCAGGGTTGTTTGTTCCAAAAGCATGGACCCAATTTCAAAGCGGTATCTTTCACGATGGCAACAATTACACGAAAAGTTACAAACGGTTTAATGAGTTATCAAGTTTTACTAACCACTTTATAAATGCTCTATGTGCCCTCCACCTGCTGTACGGTACAACATCGAGGCGATTGTTGAATTCGTCCCAAACGCCTCTCAAAGTGTCTTCTTCCACTGAAGTCACCGCTGCCGTGATTCTGTTTTTGAGGTCATCCAGATTAGTCGCTAACGGTGGCACAAAAACACCGCGGTCTTTGACGTATCCTCACAAGAAACAGTCGCAGGGTGCGATGAAACGCACCGCTGCACCGCTGCACCGCAATTACGGATTCAGTCTTGCTGAAAATCCCACTGGGATTTGTGCACACAGCGTTGGTGTACTGTGTTTTTTCTGCAATATTTTTCTGTCTTTTCTTGGATTTTCTGTTTGCACTCAGTCACATATTCACTTTAAGATGTTTTCTTGTTCATGTTTTTGTTTTTTGCGGTTGCACCCGATTCAATAGTCGAATGGCTCACAGGGCTACACCTAATAATTGAACTTGAACTTGAACTGCAGAACGCAAAACGCCTTGTGTTGTGGGGTCACCATCTTGCAAATGACTGAGGCTAGGGGCTGTTTGTGCGCTGGGAGAGGAGGCATCTTGCTGTAATCATTTGCAACTCTATGCTCCGCCCTCTCTATGCCCCACCCTCTCTATGCCCCGCCCTTTCAAGTGGTAAGAGTTTCATTCATGGGCGGTTCGTCGTTGCAGAGATTTAGCGATTTCAAATCGGGTCCTTGTTTTTGAAACAGCCTGATGTATGCATGGTCTTTGAAACGGATGGGCCTACACGAGAGACAGCAGCAGCCTTCTTTATGGCTCTTTCTGCCAATAAAACAGGACATGTTAAGATGTTCAAACACCAACTATATAGACGAGATTCGAAGCTTTCGTGACTGCAGGAATTACTCTTTGGTTCTTTCGGTAAAGTAGCGTTGAAAGAAATTAAATAGTAATCGAATACGACGTCTCGATCCGCAACACAAGCAACCACCACCAGGCACAAATGAATCAGAAAACAAACATAAGCTTGGAAATATAACGCAATACAATACAACACAACGTGACTTTACCGAAAGAACCAAAGACCAAATACGTTTTGCAAGAATCAAGGTACTGCAACACATTCCTGCGGAGGGAGCTGGTAGGAACGTCGGGTTGCTCGGTCAATGGCCTGCAGGGTCAACGGCGGCGTGGTGTATTCCGCAAATATGGCCGACTGTGAGGGCGGGCACAAGCCGGCGTGAGTAGGTTACACGTTGAGTTTTATAAGGGCACCACGGGGTGACCAGCCCCTCCCCACCCAGCCCCTCCCTTCCCACCCAGCCCCTCCCACCCCCCCACCCAGCCCCACCTCCCCACCCAGCCCCACCCCTCCCACCCCCCACCCAGCCCCACCCTCCCCACCCAGCCCCTCCCCACCCTCCCCTCCCACCCAGCCCCACCCTCCCCACCCAGCCCCTCCCTTCCCACCCAGCCCCTCCCCACCCTCTCCTCCCCACCCAGCCCCACCCCTCCCACCCCCCACTCAGCCCCACCCTCCCCACCCATCCCCTCCCCACCCTCCCCACCCAGCCCCTCCCCACCCTTCCCACCCAGCCCCTCCCCACCCTCCCCACCCCCCACCCAGCCCCTCCCTCCCCACCCAGCCCCTCCCTGCACGACGGACGGACACAATAATCCCCTGTGGGCTGGTGTAACCAGCAGTTTCCTACCAGTAAAACAAGCTCCTGTCTCTGGTGTAGGCCAATCCGTTTCAAGGACAATGTAGACCGGGGGTCGGGGACCTGTTTGACTGGGAGAGCCATAAAAGCCAAATATTTCTAAATATCTTTCATTGAGAGCCATATAGTATTTTTTAACGTATAATAAATTAAATATGTCTTACTTTTAATGCGACTTCTGGTCACGGGACCCGTGACCCGTGAAATTTATGTTCAAAACTAATTTCTGTTCACTTTAAAATGACACAGTATTATTAAACAATATCACAAGTATTTTATTATTTTATTATTATTATTTTTTTCAACTCAAACTTGTCTGGGAGCCATATGCCGTCACCAGAAGAGCCATATATGGCTCGCGAGCCATAGGTTCCCGACCGCTGATGTAGACATCGCTATTTTTGTCAGAGCCACGTTTTGCATGTTCACCACAGCCACTGTGCGTGGTTGATGCGGCAACTTGATTCCATCTTAACACAACACCTGTTTTGTAGCCGGAAAAGGGGTTAAACCTATTCTTGTTTTTAAATCCTTTATATTAAGTTCGCATGCTTGCTTGCTTGGGACCGTGCAAATCTTTCGCTCGTTTTTTAACCCACTTCCCGTGATCCAATCGAGCTGACATTTTCCACACAGACTCGTTGTGCGTGACAATTTATGTTCGTGAAAAAAAATCCTAAATTTTACACTTTTTAGGGAAAACAAATTAAATATTTAATTACCAATTGCTTAATGGTGGCAGACAATCATCTGACCCATAGGTGGCAGCCATCTCAAGCCAGAGGACGAGAGGACTCTAGCCGCCACGCATATAAAGGATTTATAGAGAAAAACTTTGTTTTTACGGGTTTACTTGTTACAAGTAGTTACAGTGATGGCATGCCAGGCATGGGCAGAGCAGATGAGCCTTAGTCTGGCTCTATGAGTCTCACTCATTAACAATGAACCCTGATAATCCTACAAGAGCCTTAGTCTGGCTCTATGAGTCTCACTCATTAACACTGAACCCTGAGCATCCTAGATGAGCCTTAGTCTGGCTCTATGAGTCTCACTCATTAACACTGAATCATGAGCATCCTACAAGAGCCTTAGTCTGGCTCTATGAGTCTCACTCATTAACACTGAACCCTGAGTATCCTACAAGAGCCTTAGTCTGGCTCTATGAGCCTCACCCATTAACACTGAACCCTGAGCATCCTACAAGAGCCTTAGTCTGGCTCTATGAGTCTCACTCATTAACACTGAACCCTGAGCATCCTACAAGAGCCTTAGTCTGGCTCTATGAGCCTCACTCATTAACACTGAACCCCGATAATCCTAGATGAGCCTTAGTCTGGCTCTATGAGTCTCACCCATTAACACTGAACCCTGAGCATCCTAGACGAGCCTTAGTCTGGCTCTATGAGCCTCACTCATTAACACTGAACCCTGAGCATCCTAGATGAGCCTTAGTCTGGCTCTATGAGTCTCACCCATTAACACTGAACCCTGAGCATCCTAGATGAGCCTTAGTCTGGCTCTATGAGCCTCACTCATTAACACTGAACCCTGAGCATCCTAGATGAGCCTTAGTCTGGCTCTATGAGCCTCACTCATTAACACTGAACCCTGATAATCCTACAGGAGCCTTAGTCTGGCTCTATGAGCCTCACCCATTAACACTGAACCCTGAGCATCCTAGATGAGCCTTAGTCTGGCTCTATGAGTCTCACTCATTAACACTGAACCCCGATAATCCTAGATGAGCCTTAGTCTGGCTCTATGAGTCTCACTCATTAACACTGAACCCTGAGCATCCTACAGGAGCCTTAGTCTGGCTCTATGAGTCTCACCCATTAACACTGAACCCTGAGCATCCTACAAGAGCCTTAGTCTGGCTCTATGAGTCTCACTCATTAACACCGAACCCTGAGCATCCTACAAGAGCCTTAGTCTGGCTCTATGAGCCTCACTCATTAACACTGCACCCTGAGCATCCTAGATGAGCCTTAGTCTGGCTCTATGAGTCTCACTCATTAACACTGAACCCTGAGCATCCTAGATGAGCCTTAGTCTGGCTCTATGAGCCTCACTCATTAACACCGAACCCTGAGCATCCTAGATGAGCCTTAGTCTGGCTCTATGAGTCTCACTCATTAACACCGAACCCTGAGCATCCTACAAGAGCCTTAGTCTGGCTCTATGAGTCTCACTCATTAACAATGAACCCTGATAATCCTACAAGAGCCTTAGTCTGGCTCTATGAGTCTCACTCATTAACACTGAACCCTGAGCATCCTAGATGAGCCTTAGTCTGGCTCTATGAGTCTCACTCATTAACACTGAATCATGAGCATCCTACAAGAGCCTTAGTCTGGCTCTATGAGTCTCACTCATTAACACTGAACCCTGAGTATCCTACAAGAGCCTTAGTCTGGCTCTATGAGCCTCACCCATTAACACTGAACCCTGAGCATCCTACAAGAGCCTTAGTCTGGCTCTATGAGTCTCACTCATTAACACTGAACCCTGAGCATCCTACAAGAGCCTTAGTCTGGCTCTATGAGCCTCACTCATTAACACTGAACCCCGATAATCCTAGATGAGCCTTAGTCTGGCTCTATGAGTCTCACCCATTAACACTGAACCCTGAGCATCCTAGACGAGCCTTAGTCTGGCTCTATGAGCCTCACTCATTAACACTGAACCCTGAGCATCCTAGATGAGCCTTAGTCTGGCTCTATGAGTCTCACCCATTAACACTGAACCCTGAGCATCCTAGATGAGCCTTAGTCTGGCTCTATGAGCCTCACTCATTAACACTGAACCCTGAGCATCCTAGATGAGCCTTAGTCTGGCTCTATGAGCCTCACTCATTAACACTGAACCCTGATAATCCTACAGGAGCCTTAGTCTGGCTCTATGAGCCTCACCCATTAACACTGAACCCTGAGCATCCTAGATGAGCCTTAGTCTGGCTCTATGAGTCTCACTCATTAACACTGAACCCCGATAATCCTAGATGAGCCTTAGTCTGGCTCTATGAGTCTCACTCATTAACACTGAACCCTGAGCATCCTACAGGAGCCTTAGTCTGGCTCTATGAGTCTCACCCATTAACACTGAACCCTGAGCATCCTACAAGAGCCTTAGTCTGGCTCTATGAGTCTCACTCATTAACACCGAACCCTGAGCATCCTACAAGAGCCTTAGTCTGGCTCTATGAGCCTCACTCATTAACACTGAACCCTGAGCATCCTAGATGAGCCTTAGTCTGGCTCTATGAGCCTCAACTAACAACACTTGCCCCTGCAGCCTGTTAGAGGCTACACGGGGGATCTTTGTCTGTGTCTGTGTGTGAGGTGCCAGCTAACAGCACTTGCCCCTGCAGCCTGTTAGAGGCTACACGGGGGACCTTTGTCTGTGTCTGTGTGTGAGGTGCTAGCTAACAGCACTTGTCCCTGCAGTCTGTTAGAGGCTACACGGGGGATCTTTGTCTGTGTCTGTGTGTGAGGTGCTAGCTAACAGCACTTGCCCCTGCAGTCTGTTAGAGGCTACACGGGGGATCTTTGTCTGTGTCTGTGTGTGAGGTGCTAGCTAACAGCACTTGCCCCTGCAGTCTGCTAGAGGCTACACGGGGGACCTTTGTCTGTGTCTGTGTGCGAGGGGGAGGGGCGAGTGGAGGAGGCGGAGTATTCGCTGGTCAGCAGGACGGAAGGCGCCAGCGGTGGTGGTGAGTGTGGTGGTGAGTGTTGTTGGCGAGTGTGGTGGTGTTGGTGGTGGTGAGTGTGGTGGTGGTGAGTGTGGTGGTGGTGGTGAGTGTGGTGGTGGTGGTGGTGAGTGTTGTGAGTGTTGTTGGTGAGTGTTGGTGGTGGTGGTGAGTGTGGTGGTGAGTGTGGTGGTGAGTGTTGTGAGTGTTGTTGGTGAGTGTTGGTGGTGAGTGTGGTGGTGAGTGTGGTGGTGAGTGTTGGTGGTGTTGGTGGTGAGGGTGGTGGTGGTGAGTGTGGTGGTGGTGAGTGCTGTGGTGTTGGTGCTGAGTGTTGTTGGTGAGTGGTGGTGGTGAGGGTGGTGGTGGTGAGTGTTGGTGGTGTTGGTGGTGAGGGTGGTGGTGGTGAGTGTGGTGGTGGTGAGTGTTGTTGGTGAGTGGTGGTGGTGAGGGTGGTGGTGGTGAGTGTTGGTGGTGTTGGTGGTGAGGGTGGTGGTGGTGAGTGTGGTGGTGGTGAGTGTGGTGGTGGTGAGTGTGGTGGTGGTGGTGGTGGTGAGTGTGTTGGTGGTGAGGGTGGTGGTGGTGAGGGTGGTGGTGGTGAGTGTTGGTGGTGTTGGTGGTGAGGGTGGTGGTGGTGAGTGTGGTGGTGGTGAGTGTGGTGGTGGTGAGTGTGGTGGTGGTGGTGAGTGTTGTTGGTGGTGGTGAGAGTGAGTGGTGGTGGTGAGTGTGGTTGGTGGTGGTGAGAGTGAGTGTTGGTGGTGGTGAGAGTGGTGGTGGTGAGTGTGGTGGTGGTGAGTGTGGTGGTGGTGAGGGTGGTGGTGGTGGTGGTGGTGAGTGTTGGTGGTGGTGAGGGTGGTGGTGGTGAGTGTGGTGGTGGTGAGTGTGGTGGTGGTGAGTGTGGTGGTGGTGAGTGTGGTGGTGGTGAGTGTGGTGGTGGTGGTGAGTGTTGGTGGTGAGTGTGGTGGTGGTGAGTGTGGTGAGTGTTGTTGGTGAGTGTTGGTGGTGAGGGTGGTGGTGGTGGTGAGTGTTGGTGGTGGTGAGAGTGGTGGTGGTGAGTGTGGTGGTGGTGAGTGTGGTGGTGGTGAGAGTGGTGGTGGTGGTGGTGGTGAGTGTTGGTGGTGGTGAGTGCTGTGGTGTTGGTGCTGAGTGTTGTTGGTGAGTGGTGGTGGTGAGGGTGGTGGTGGTGAGTGTTGGTGGTGGTGGTGAGTGTGGTGGTGGTGAGTGTGGTGGTGGTGAGTGTGGTGGTGGTGAGTGTGGTGGTGGTGGTGAGTGTTGTTGGTGGTGGTGGTGAGTGTTGTTGGTGGTGGTGGTGAGTGTTGTTGGTGGTGGTGAGAGTGAGTGTTGGTGGTGGTGAGAGTGAGTGTTGGTGGTGGTGGTGAGTGTTGGTGGTGAGTGTGGTGGTGGTGGTGAGTGTTGGTGGTGGTGAGTGTTGTTGGTGGTGGTGAGTGGTGGTGAGTGTGGTGGTGGTGAGTGCTGTGGTGTTGGTGAGTGTTGGTGGTGAGGGTGGTGGTGGTGAGTGTTGGTGGTGTTGGTGGTGAGGGTGGTGGTGGTGAGTGTGGTGGTGGTGAGTGTTGTTGGTGAGTGTTGGTGGTGAGGGTGGTGGTGGTGAGTGTTGGTGGTGTTGGTGGTGAGGGTGGTGGTGGTGAGTGTGGTGGTGGTGAGTGCTGTGGTGTTGGTGCTGAGTGTTGTTGGTGAGTGGTGGTGGTGAGGGTGGTGGTGGTGAGTGTTGGTGGTGTTGGTGGTGAGGGTGGTGGTGGTGAGTGTGGTGGTGGTGAGTGTGGTGGTGGTGGTGAGTGTGGTGGTGGTGAGTGTGGTGGTGGTGGTGAGGGTGGTGGTGGTGAGTGTGGTGGTGAGCGTGGTGGTGAGTGTTGGTGGTGAGTGTGGTGGTGGTGAGTGTCGTGGTGGTGAGTGTCGTGGTGGTGGTGAGAGTGAGTGTTGGTGGTGGTGGTGAGTGTTGGTGGTGAGTGTGGTGGTGGTGAGTGTGGTGAGTGTTGTTGGTGAGTGTTGGTGGTGAGGGTGGTGGTGGTGGTGAGTGTTGGTGGTGGTGAGGGTGGTGGTGGTGAGTGTGGTGGTGGTGAGTGTGGTGGTGGTGGTGGTGGTGAGTGTTGTTGGTGGTGGTGAGAGTGAGTGTTGGTGGTGGTGGTGAGTGTTGGTGGTGAGTGTGTTGGTGGTGAGTGTGGTGGTAGTGAGTGTTGTTGGTGGTGGTGAGAGTGAGTGTTGGTGGTGGTGGTGAGTGTTGGTGGTGAGTGTGGTGGTGGTGAGTGTTGTTGGTGGTGGTGAGAGTGAGTGTTGGTGGTGGTGGTGAGTGTTGGTGGTGAGTGTGGTGGTGGTGAGTGTTAGTGGTGGTGAGTGTTGTTGTTGGTGGTGAGTGTTGTTGGTGGTGGTGAGTGTTGGTGGTGGTGAGTGTTGTTGGTGGTGGTGAGTGGTGTTGGTGGTGGTGAGTGTTGCTGGTGGTGGTGAGTGTTGCTGGTGGTGGTGAGGGGTGGTGTTGGTGGTGAGTGTGGTGGTGAGTGTTGTTGGTGGTGAGGGTGGTGGTGGTGGTGAGTGTGGTAGTGGTGGTGAGCGTGGTAGTGGTGGTGAGTGTTGGTGGTGGTGAGTGTTGGTGGTGGTGGTGAGTGTTGTTGGTGAGTGTTGTTGGTGGTGGTGGTTGTGGTGGTGGTGAGTGTTGAGTGTGGTGGTGGTGAGTGTTGTTGGTGGTGGTGAGTGTGGTGGTGGTGGTGAGTGTGTTGGTGGTGAGTGTGGTGGTGGTGAGTGTTGTTGGTGGTGGTGAGAGTGAGTGTTGGTGGTGGTGGTGAGTGTTGGTGGTGAGTGTGGTGGTGGTGAGTGTGGTGGTGGTGGTGGTGAGTGTTGTTGGTGGTGGTGAGAGTGAGTGTTGGTGGTGGTGGTGAGTGTGGTGGTGGTGAGTGTGGTGGTGGTGAGTGTGGTGGTGGTGGTGAGTGTTGTTGGTGGTGGTGAGAGTGAGTGTTGGTGGTGGTGGTGAGTGTTAGTGGTGAGTGTGGTGGTGGTGAGTGTTAGTGGTGAGTGTGTTGGTGGTGAGTGTGGTGGTGGTGAGTGTTGTTGGTGGTGGTGGTGAGTGTTGGTGGTGAGTGTTGTTGGTGGTGGTGAGTGTTGGTGGTGGTGAGTGTTGTTGGTGATGGTGAGTGGTGTTGGTGGTGGTGAGTGTTGCTGGTGGTGGTGAGTGTTGCTGGTGGTGGTGAGGGGTGGTGTTGGTGGTGAGTGTGGTGGTGAGTGTTGTTGGTGGTGAGGGTGGTGGTGGTGGTGAGTGTGGTAGTGGTGGTGAGCGTGGTAGTGGTGGTGAGTGTTGGTGGTGGTGAGTGTTGGTGGTGGTGGTGAGTGTTGTTGGTGGTGAGGGTGGTGGTGGTGAGTGGTTGTGGTGGTGGTGAGTGTTGAGTGTGGTGGTGGTGAGTGTTGTTGGTGGTGGTGAGTGTGGTGGTGGTGGTGAGTGGTGAGTGTGGTGGTGAGTGTGGTGGTGAGTGTTGTTGGTGGTGGTGAGTGTTGTGGTGAGTGTGGTGGTGGTGAGTGTTGGTGGTTGTGGTGGTGAGTGTTGTTGGTGGTGGTGGTGAGTGATTGGTAGTGGTGTTGGTGGTGGTGTTGGTTGTGGTGGTGTTGGTAGTGGTGAGTGTGGTGGTGGTGAGTGTTGGTTGTGGTGTTGGTGGTGAGTGGTTGGTAGTGGTGTTGGTGGTGGTGTTGGTTGTGGTGGTGTTGGTAGTGGTGAGTGTGGTGGTGGTGAGTGTTGGTTGTGGTGTTGGTGGTGAGTGGTTGGTAGTGGTGTTGGTGGTGGTGTTGGTTGTGGTGGTGTTGGTAGTGGTGAGTGTGGTGGTGGTGAGTGTTGGTTGTGGTGTTGGTGGTGAGTGGTTGGTAGTGGTGTTGGTGGTGGTGTTGGTTGTGGTGGTGTTGGTAGTGGTGAGTGTGGTGGTGGTGGTGAGTGGTGTTGTTGGTTGTGGTGGTTGTGGTTGTGGTGGTTGTGGTGTTCGGTTGTGGTGGTTGTGGTGTTTGGAGCTCTACGAACCCAGCGCCCCGGG
>NC_083844.1:6217469-6339122 GCF_015708825.2 Lethenteron reissneri | reverse complement strand
GGGGGGGCAGAGCTTATGACGTCATATTTGAGGGGGGTCCGACTTTTTGTGACGATGGGGGGGGGGGGGTAAAAATCGTCCAAAATTGCGTGACGTCATTTATGGACGGCCCCCAATACAACAGCCGTGCCAAACACCAAACAGAAACTTTTTGCAAGGAATCGAGCCAGCATTAACCACACGTAACATGTGGTGAGCATTTTCTTGGTTCTTTCGGTAAAGTCACGTAGAAGGGAAATAATAAAATAATAACAATTTGTACAATAAAAATTGTCACGACGTTTCGACTGCAACACAAGCAATCATCGTCAGGTGTGAAATCCACAGCAAGAAAAAAATTATTGCTGTGGACCATCAGTTGTGAAATCCACGAGAATTTGTTCTTGCTGTGGATTTCACACCTGACGATGATTGCTTGTGTTGCAGTCGAAACGTCGTGAGAATTTTTATTGTTTTATTTTTTTATTATTTTATTATTTCCCTTCTACGTGACTTTACCGACAGAACCAAGAATATTAATCCCTGCAGTCACGAAAGCTTTAAATCAAAAACATGCAAACAAAAACACGCTCTGATAATGAAAATACGCATTGCCTTTGAAGCTGATTGGCCTGCACCAGAGATGGCAGCCTTCCCCATGGCCTCGTCTCACCCGCAGTGCCAGACGTGAGAACCGGCAAAGGCGAACAATTGTATTGCCAGAAAGGGGTACAACCTTTTCTTACTTTTCGGACTTTGGTGCAGCAAAAATTCCTGCAGAGGGAACTGGTAGGAACGTTGGGTTGCTCGGTCAATGGCCAGGGTTAATGGCGGCGTGGTGTATTCCGCAAATATGGCCGACTATGAGGGCGGGCACAAGCCGGCGTGAGTAGGTGAAACGTTGAGTTTTATAAGGGCACCACGGGGTGACCAGCCCCTCCCCACCCAGCCCCCACCACCCCACCCTCCCCACCCAGCCTCTCCCCACCCTCCCCACCCAGCCCCACCCTCCCCACCCAGCCTCTCCCCACCCTCCCCACCCAGCCCCACCCTCCCCACCCCCCAGCCCCTCCCCACCCTCCCATCCCCACCCTCCCCTCCCCCCCAGCCCCTCCCTCCCCACCCATCCCCTCCCCACCCTCCCTCTCCACCCAGCCCCACCCTCTCATTTTTGGATGCACGACGGACGGTCGGACACAATAATCCCCTGTGGGCTGGTGTAACCAGGAGGGTTCCGACCAGTATCATTTACATTAACAATAACTGCCGGGTGGTGACGGTGGTTGTGGTGGCGGCAGCAGCAGCAGCGAGGATTACCGCACATGTCGGCGTTGGAACTCCCTCCCCGTGGGTGTTGAGGGAGGTCCCACGGTGGTTTGGAGATGTTAGCTCCCTCGCCAGGTATGCAGGAGGCTGTGGGTTCCACCCCGACGCTGACGATGCCTGTTGATGCTGCACATCAGGAGTTTGCGTGTCTTATCTTGACGTGGCCGTGTGCATTTTTTCTCCGGGTTCTCCGGTTTTTCCCCCCTCCACATTTAGGATCGACCTCGCGCGTTCAGAGTGTATTTGGCTGCAATCAATGTCCACGTGGTGGTGGTGGTGGTGATGATGGTGGTGGTGGTGATGATGATGAAATCAGCCACTTCGTTGAGCCGTGATTTGTGGCCAGGTCGCTTCTGAAAAGAGCTCGGTGCACATTACCTGGTAAGATGAAATCGTTTTAGTTGAAGGACCCCGAACCTTGGCTCTGCCGGAACAGCACAGCGCAGACTCTGCCTGTTTCACCTGTGCGGAGATACAGCGTTGTCCCCTCGCACGCACGAGTGTTTTTCGATTCCTCCCGACGCATAGAATAAACACACGCCGTTTATCGGCTGAAAACACTATGAGATCTCTTTTACCAGTGGCAAAATATAGTAGTAGGGTTTTACCCTTTTAAACTGGTACAAAACTGACACCTTTATTCAAGGCATCATGTTTGCAATAACCACAACACAACTAGTCAAAAAAGCAAACAAAAATAAGCAACTGATAATGATAATAATATGCACTGTCCTTGAAGTTTATTGGTCCACACCCGAGACGGCTTTCTTTAGAGCCTAGTCCCCATTGGTGTTGGACCAGATGACACCAGAAGGCGTATGCCTTCTGGTGTCATCAACTTCAAGGACAGTGCATATTATTATCATTATCAGAGTTGCTTATTTTTGTTTGTTTTTTTGACTACTTGTGTTGTGGTTATTGCAAACATGATGCCTTGAATAAAGGTGTCAGTTTTGTACCAGTTTAAAAGGGTAAAAACCTACTACTATATACGGCTGAAAACACCTTAATACAGAGGGCCGCCGAGCTTGGGCAATCGTTGGTAGCGCCAGATCTTCAACACAGCTACGTAGCTGCTTCTGCTGCCGCTGCTGCATTCCCACTCTGTGGTTCCTCTTGGCACCTCCTCTGAGTCGCCCCTCCGAGTCGTCCCCTCTCTGTCACCCCCTCTCTACGAGTCCAATTTCTCTTGAGCCCTGAGTCGTTCCATGTCTCCGAGTCGTCCTCTCCCTCTACGAGAGTGAGCGACTGCTGTGCGCGTTGCAGGTTGTTGACATTATTATTATTAAACAATGGCTTCAGTCATTTACCGATGTCACTTGTGGTCGTCTCTTCTATAAATGTTGGTTTGTCACTGATCTTCCACAGATCTCTCTCTCTCTCCTCTCGATTTTACAATAACTCAGGTGGGCCCTCACCTGGCAAAAACAAAAATAGTTTTTTATCTTAATGGTTTATCTTAGAAGGAGAGAGCCGGCAAACAGCTGCGGGCCGACGTGCGCTCCCACCCCCACCTCCCTACCGCCGCGATCGGTCAGTCTCTGCTCGCTAAGCGAACATTTTGCTCGTTTGCGAACAAATGTGTCCCACAATTCAAATTGCGCGGTAGGCTGCCTACGGCGCGCGAGAGAAGTTGAGCGTACGTACGAACAGTGGGTATATTGTGGGGTAAGGGGAGTACACAGACTGCCACGACACTTTGAACGACATACGATAATTTTATTGATTAGTTAACAAAAACAATTCAATTACCGACGCAACCCCAAATTTAAAATAAGGTACGTGGGTTCGATTATAATAAAACGTACATTGCCATTTATTCTGCCAAATAAACACCTGTGCCCCCTGGTGTCTAGAGTAACACTAAATTGGTCACGCACGAACAAAGACAAATATCCCTCGTATAGCCTGCAACAGACTGATGGGGCAAGTGCTGTTAAGCAAGCACCTATGGAGGCCGGAACGGCACACGAGGGGTGGGTGGCCAGCACCACGCCCGGCCGCCTTTGTCTCTGCTCGGTGTGGCAATGATTTTTACACACCGCACCCAGGTACTCGTTTGAGGCCGAGTCGACCTAGGGGAGGGCCCAGGACCGGTTCAGATAATCGTCATTGTTGTTGGCCGTGAGCGGGAAGCGCGGGGTTCATAGAGCAGTGCGCTAACCTGTGTCGGGTGATGGTGGCGGTGGGTTTAATGACACATTTATATTTACACGATCTAACCCAAAAACATAAACCTCTGTTATGGATATATTGGTCGCGAAAGTCACCTCAGTGTTAAAACTTTGTGTCAATTATTTGATAATTCATTGATTTAAACTACAGTAGGCTCGATTGATCCACGTGCCGTTTATCTCGATTTGCGGATAAACTGTGCGCACACTGAGATTTTGACAGAAATTATAACTTCTGAATTTTGCCTGAAGCCCAAATTAATAATCCGGTTATACGACGTTCTTCTTGCAAATGTTAATTCTAAATAACGCGGTGCTTTAAACCGAGCAAATATGTTTGCTCCTTGATAATTGGTTTTTTACCCTTTTATCTGGCAACAAAACTGACACATTTTTTACGAGGAGTCATGTTTGCATAGACCATAATACCTGCAGTCATAATGCAAACAAAAAACATAACTCTGATAATGTACGCACTGTCCTTGAAGTTGATTGGTCCACACCCGTGCGCCTTTTGGCGTCATCTGGTCCAACACCATGTGAGACTAGGCTCTAAGGAAAGCTGTCTCGGGTGTGGACCAATCAACTTCAAGGACAGTGCATACATTATCAGAGTTATGTTTTTTGTTTGCATTATGACTGCAGGTATTGTGGTCTATGCAAACATGACTCCTCGTAAAAAATGTGTCAGTTTTGTTGCCAGTTAAAAGGGTAAAAAAAACAATTATCATATTTTTCTACTGGCAAATGAGGTTCCAATGATGTTTGCTCCTTGTTTATCCAAAATCAAATGTGATTGCCTCTACAGTACAGTAGTTGCCATATCGTTGCGACAGTGGGTGGTGGAGTCTGATTGATGTTGATTGGCTGTGGCTCTGCTGTCATCCACTCGGTGGGCAGAGTTTGATTGATGTTGATTGGCTGTGGATCTGCTATCATTCACTCGGTGGGCAGAGTTTGATTGATGTTGATTGGCTGCGGCTGCTATCATTAACTCAGTGGGCAGAGTCTTCTTCTGGGCGTGACCCAGGGAAGTGTTATCACTGAGCATGCACACCATTGATGGGTCGATTCTTCACCGTATGTTTTTGTTTTGTTCTTTAACAAACTGAATTGTCTTCGTGGGTGTTGGCAGAGGTGTCGGAGTAAAATGGTTATATTTTTGAATTGTACGCAATTTTGAATTATCCGTGGCCATCCAGTCATTTAGTGCAGATAATCGAGAGTTAAATTGTATGGCTGTTGTGTAGCCACATAAAGAAAGTTGAACCAATCATGTGAATGCGACTTTGGAAGATATATTATACTATCTGGGCTTATGGACTAACAGTGACCAAACTCCTCCCATCCATCCTTCCTCTCTCGCCTCGTCTCCACCGCTCCCCTTGAACCCCGGGATCACTCGGAGACTTCGGGCAGCAGGGGGCTGTTCCCGCCGCCGCCGTGCCCTCGCCACCTGCGGTGGTAGATCAGAGAGCCGCCCACGAAGAGACCCGCAAATGTGGGGGCCGTCGGCCCCCGGGGTCCCTCCCGCCTGCATCCCCTATTCGTTTACGTTACCCCACCTCCCTATTACCCGCTACGGTTTCGCCGGCATTCGAACGCGACGCCCCTACGGTTACAGCCTCGCGCCGCGCTCCCACGCTGCGAGCATACGTGCGCACATCATCGTCGATCAAACGCCGTGCTCGCAGTATAGCCCTGTGCGGCACGTTCCCAATGCGCATCCGTATTATACACGTAGTGAACGTGCGCGCACACACGCATACAGCTCCACACGCGATACCCACTCTTGCACCGCTCTGCGCAGCGCTCGCCGCCTGCTGGCCGCTCACGTTATGAGCGCGCACCTGGGGGACGCCGATTACGCACGCACGCCCACACACACGCCGCTCCGCGCACTCCAACTCAACTCACGTTATACTCGCGCACCTGTATCACACACGGAGTGAACACACGCGACACCCACTCTCGCACCGCTCTGCGCAGCGCTCCCCCGAGGCGAGCCGCAGCACCACAGAATCACTGCGTACCCACGCGCAACCCGCGCGCTCAGCTCCGCGCAGCGCTCACTCACGTGGCGAACCACTGTGCACACAGCGCACCCACACGCTCACACTGCACGACAAGATCACGCGAGACCACGCTTCGCTATTAATAATTTATTATATGCTACCTGCGAATTGATGTGGAATCAGTGAGTCGACGAGGCTGGCCTATTCCACTAAACCTGTACCTATTCCCTATTTATCGGCTTACGATACCCTACTTCACCTCCCCACTCACTGTTTGGTGCCCGCGGAGGTTCGCTGCTCTCTGCGCTAACAGCGTACCTTGATGCGTCGCACGGACGTCCGGGTCGCTGGCTGGAAGTCCTGCTGGTCCGCTGGCCTGGAGAGAAGAGAGCGATTTCCCCTCTGCGCTCCTCTATTTATCGTCCCTACCTCCAAAGGGGATGCTGCGCTGAACAATGGGCTCGTGCACCCCAAGCCCGCGCACGGCAGTCCCCAGGCGCTGTTGATATGCTAATCAGTGTGCTGCGTGCAAGGCGTAAATCCTAATTAATCCCTTACCCTCCCTAACAATGGGGCCTGCGCGCTCAAGCGCAATTATCCCAACCCTCCATGACTATGCGCAACAGCCCCTGTGACCCCGCTATTCATGCTGTCTCGTGCCTCCCGTGCTTGCCCCGTCGACTCGTGGGGGTGTGTGTGGGGGGAAATGCGCCTCAACCGCGGTGGCCGAATGCCCCACGCCGCGACCACACCATATTAAGGCCGGCAGCAGCGCCGCGGTACCACGTAGCACGGGGGAGGTCATCCAATTCCCTGATCGCCGGAAACCGTGAGAATTAATCCCGATAAGGGTCTCTCGGATAAAAACCGGTCGATCAGGTAACCTTCCCTTCCAGCTCTATGGGGGGGGGGGGGATGCGTGCGGGTGTGTGCTTATGTGGGCGGGTGATGGGGGGCAGTGCGGTGGGGGAAGCCGGGCGGCTCCCTGGCTCGGCAGAGCGGCCCCGTCGCTGTGGCACCACATAGCCCCCCGGGGTGCCAGTCCCCGTCCCGGGTTGACTTGAGCACCTCGCCTGCGTTGCCCCCACGAGGTATCGCCGCGGGGTCCGCGGGATTCGCCCGGCCCTTGTGGCTGGCCTCGGGGGTGGCGGCTCCGTCTCCTGGGGCTCCGGCGGTGGTCTCCTCCTCCATTCCAACGGCTCCCCTCGGCCCCTGGCACCTGCGGGCTGGGGAACAAACTCAGAGGCGGTGGGGTTTAAGGGTCGCCGTCCTCGTCGCCCCCGGCCCCGCCCGGGGCCCCTCGGAGCCCTGGGCTCCGTGGGGCCCATATACTGCGCGAGGCCCCCGGGCACGGGGGATGCGGGTACTCCGGGATTTCGGGGCCTTCGGGTGACGGGGTTCTCTCTCGCCGGGGCCGCTTTCCACGGTTTTAAGCGGCGGACATTGACCACCGTCTCTCGACCCCTCTCCCCGCCATCAATTAGTACCGTCCAGGGGGAGATCTGTCGCACCACGGTCCAGGGTCCCCGCCAGTAGGTCGTCAGTTTCCCCACCTGCCCGGCCCCGACGCGAGGGGTGTGTAGCCACACCTTAGCACCTGTCAGGAATAAGGGGGGTTCCATGCGGGGTCGGGTGCCCTGTTCCTGCCGCCGATGCGCGGCTTCCCCTTGCGGGTATGCTCGGCCTCGGGCTTCTCGTAGGGTCTCCAACAGGTGTTCCACGGGGCGGCTTCCCTCCTCCGGCTGGGGGGAAGGGACGCCGAATAGCAGATCTGCGGGTAAACGAGACTCACGGCCGAACATCATTAAAAACGGGGTTTGTCCCGTCGACGTGTGTACGGTGGTGGCGTAGGCGAAAAGGGCGTAGGGGAGGTGTTCATCCCAATCCCGTTGATTTGCGGCCGCCATACGTTTGAGTTTCCCCGATAAGGTCTGATTCATGCGCTCCACCATCCCGTTCGCCTGGGGGTGGTACGCTGTGGTTCGGTCCTTCTGGATTCCGAACTCTCGGCACAGTGCCTGGAACAACTCGGCCTCGAACTCGCTACCCTGGTCGGTGAGGACTCGTTCTGGGATCCCGTGCTTAAGTACGTAGTGTTCCACAAATGCCCGGGCCACCACCAAGGCCGTTTTATCAGGGATGGCCACTGCCACGGGGTAGCGGGTGAAATACTCTACTGCGACTAGGATATATCGGTTGCCTCGATGGGATCGCGGGAATGGCCCCTGTAGGTCGATCCCGACCAGCTGATTCGTGCGGCTGACGCGGAACGGCCTTAGGGGTACCTGGTATCGTGCCGGTTTCGGCCCGCACTGCTGACAGGCGCGGCAGCCCTGTACCCAGGCCGCCACGTCTTGTGCCAATTTGGGCCAGAGATACTGGCGACGCAGGGTCTCTCGAGTACGTCGTTCCCCATCGTGGCCCCCGAGTGGGTGGTCATGCACCAGCCGTAGCAGCTGGGGTCGCACCTGGGCAGGAACACAGATGCACCCCGGCTGGCCGGCCTCGGTTAACTCCCGTACCACTCCGTTCTGCACACACAACCGGGCATACAAACCGCTCCAGGGTCCTGGTAGGGCGCTTTTTTCCTCCCGCAGTGCCGCCTCCACTGCCGCCAGATCCGGATCTCGCTGCTGGGTCTGTCTCAGCTGCTCGTCGTTTAGGCCCGGGAAGGCGCAGCCGACGTCCTCCTGGATCCGTCCAATCGGGTCCCGAGCCGCGGGTCCCGCGCTTGCCGGGCGGTCGACGGGATCCTCAGTGCCACCTGTGAGGGTTTCCGTGGCGCACACTGCACTCTCTCTCGCTGGGGGGGGGTCAGTGGCCGCAGCCTCTCGGGGGTCCGTTGCCTGCCGGCAGCGTCCCCCCGTGAAACACGGGCAGGCCTCCTCCGCCCTCGTCTCGGCGTACACCGTGGGTCGCCTCGACAAGGCGTCCGCGTTTGCATGCGTCCGGCCAGCCCGATACTCGATTTGCAGGTTGTACTCCTGCAACTGCGCCAACCACCGGGCCATCTGCCCCCGCGGCTCCTTGAATGTAAGAAGAAACTGCAGAGCATAATGGTCAATGCGGACGCGACATCTCCTGCCGTACAAATACGGCCGGAACTGTTTGCATGCGAAAATCACGGCGTACAACTCTTGGCGGGTCACGCAATAGTTCAGCTCGGCCCCACTCAAGGTCCGGCTGGCGTACGCGATGACTCGTTCCGTTCCATCCTGTACCTGTGACAACACCGCGCCCAGCCCGCTGCTGCAGGCGTCGGTGTCCAAAATAAAATCGGTGGTAAAATCGGGGAAAGCGAGGGTGGGGGCGTGGGTGAGGTGATCTTTGAGAGTGGTGAAGGCCGTCTGGCAGGCCCCCGTCCACTGGTAGGGGTGCTTAGGGGAGGTGAGTTGGGTGAGAGGGCGTGCAATCTCGCTGAATCCCTTTACAAATCGACGATAATAGGTGGCGAGCCCCAAAAATGATCTGATCTCCGTCAGATTCCTTGGCCGTGGCCACTCCACTACGGCGCGTACCTTCTCCGGATCGGTGCGCACGCCTGCCTCGCTGACGCGATGCCCGAGGTACCCCACCTCGCGTTGTGCGATGTAACACTTACGTGGCTTGAGCTTGAGATGAGCCGCTCGCAGTCGCTGGAACACCTCGCGAAGCCTGGACCAATGCTCAGACAAAGATCTACTGAACACTATCACATCGTCCAAGTAAATCAGGCACTGTTCCCACTGCAAGCCCCGCATCACCAACTCCATCAACCGCTGGAACGTCGCGGGCGCGTTAGTGAGTCCGAACGGCAACACTCGAAACTCAAACAGGCCCATCGGGGTGGTGAATGCGGTTTTCGGCCGATCCTCCTCCGCCATCTCCACCTGCCAGTACCCGGACGCGAGATCGAGGGTGGAAAAATATCGCGCTCCGGCAAGGCTGTCGAAGGTGTCGTCGATGCGGGGTATGGGGAAGGCATCGCCGAGCGTGACTGCATTTAGTTTACGGTAATCGACGCAGAACCGGGTTGACCCATCCTTTTTCGTTACTAGTACCACTGGGGCTGACCAGGGGCTCGCCGAGGGCTGAATTATGTTATCGCGAAGCATGTCCCCAACTGCCTCTTTGATTTGGGCGCGTTCGGGTGCGCCCACTCGGTACGCAGGGAGTTTGATGGGTCGGGCTGCACCGGTGTCAATTTGGTGCTTAACAAGATCGGTCCGACCCACGTCCGAGTCGTGTTCACTGAATACGTCGGCATACTCCCGCAGTAACTCGCGCAGCCGATCGCCCTCTCCCTTAGGTAAATCCGCCCATGGTACATGTAACGCGTCGAGCAGGGGAACGACCTCGGCTCGGGGAGTCGGGCCGACTCGCCAGGACCTGCTCACCCTCAGGACGACCGGGGTCCTCAGCCCAGAGTGCGAACACCGAGTCGTTAGAGTGGCGTGCGTGCAGGGGGTGTACTGTGGCTATCGGGGTGTGCCGTCGCAGTATCGCTGGGGTATTGTGGGGGTTAAACATCCGCATAAACAATCGGTCCCCATCTGCGTTTACCAACGTGGCGGATCCCACAACCCCATACCGTTTTGCCAACTCCGGGTGAGGAGTTAGCATTACCTCCCCTGATGGTCGGAGCGCGGGGTCGGTGGGGGATGTTGCCACCGGCACCAGCATCTCGGTGAGCGGGCCGATGGTGACTGCCTTCGCCAGGATAGCGGCCACAGGTGCAAAGCGGCGGCGCGTTGGTTCTCGTCCCAGGAATGGTATCCGCTCGCCGTTGCTCTCCATGGTGGCGCATCGCTGGCGGGGTTGCACGTTGAGTCCCAACCGTTCTAGGAGGTCGGTGCCTGCGATACACTCGTGACACAACGCACTCGACACGTAGAACTCCTGCGTGCACACCTGGCTGCCTATGCGGACCTCTAGGGTGGCTCTCCCCAGCAGCCCCATTCCGGCTCCGCTCGCCGTGTGCAGCGCGCGGTCCGGTGCCTGCAGGTGACGCACGTCGACCCCGATCGCGCTGCAGTGCGCTGCGCTCACGAGCGAGGCCACCGCCCCCGTGTCCAGCAGGATTCGGGTACGCACTCCGTTTACCTCCCCTTCCACCAGCGACGTGGCCCCCGTGATCCCCGCCACCAGCTCCCGCAGCCAGTCGCCAGGAGTCACCGTTTCTGTGGGCGTTGTTGCTGGAACCTGTGTGGAGATCACTCGCTCGCCATTATTCTCACAGCTTGTTTGTGTCGGGGCTACGTCGATTTCACCCCCCGGTGGTCCCCTCTCTAGGGGGGCCTTAGTGTTTGACCTTAGCTCTTGTCTAGCTCGGGCGACCTGAGGACAGTCCCTCACTAGATGCCCTCGGCGATCGCACATATAACATGCCCGGGGAGGGGTGGCGGCTCCGTAGTGGGCTCTCTGCCCACTCCCTCCTCCCCCAGTGCGCTGCTGCTCATACTCTGCTTCTAGTCGCGCTATCCTTCCAGTTAGCCCTCCTACCGTGGAGTCTAGTTCCCCCATCTCGGATCGGATGGTCTCAACGGAGGATTGCAGTTGGGTCATATTTGTATTCGTTTCCTCGCGTACCTGGGTTACCTGGCCGGAGACATCCTTTATACCCGTTTGTATACCGGCAACCCATCCCGGGGTTGTCTCGCGGGACACTGGAGGCTCTCTTTCCCGGCCCCTTACCGTCCTCGCGAGCTCCTGTTCCTACTCCTCGTCTTCCGAGAGCAGGCTCGCAATGACGCGCTCTCGTCCCAGCCCCCGGAGCTGCGCGCGTTCGCTGTGAATTCTTTCACACTTACGTGCGCGCTCGACAAGGGCGTTAAAGGGAAGACGTGGGCAGCTCATGTCTGGCTGCCACCACGCCGTGCGAGACAGGTACCGCTGGATTTTCTCGGCGGCCAGTTCCTCAATAACATCAGTTGCGTACCCCGGGCGTGCGATCTTTGTTAACTCGCGCACATCCTCGGCGTAATCACGTAGATCTTCGCCAGGTTGGCGACGGCGCGCCTCTAAGGCCGATTTTGCTTCCTCCTCGTCACGCGTGCCGAAACGCTGATCGAGTCGGCGCATCAGCTCCTCTAGCTGTGTCTGTGCGCTCGCGGGTAACGCTTCTACAAAATCGGCTGCCCGCCCATCAAGATTCATATTAAGTTGACGTACTGCCTGCGCGTCCGTCCATCCATTAATTTCCTTGGCCCCTAAGAGATTGCGGGCGAATGCCTTCCACGAAGGGGCCCCCCGGCCGGTAAATATTAGTCTTATTTTAGCGTGAGGTAACGCGGGGGTCGGTACCGCTTCCGACACCAATTTGTGGGGGCCGTCGGCCCCCGGGGTCCCTCCCGCCTGCATCCCCTATTCGTTTACGTTACCCCACCTCCCTATTACCCGCTACGGTTTCGCCGGCATTCGAACGCGACGCCCCTACGGTTACAGCCTCGCGCCGCGCTCCCACGCTGCGAGCATACGTGCGCACATCATCGTCGATCAAACGCCGTGCTCGCAGTATAGCCCTGTGCGGCACGTTCCCAATGCGCATCCGTATTATACACGTAGTGAACGTGCGCGCACACACGCATACAGCTCCACACGCGATACCCACTCCTGCACCGCTCTGCGCAGCGCTCGCCGCCTGCTGGCCGCTCACGTTATGAGCGCGCACCTGGGGGACGCCGATTACGCACGCACGCCCACACACACGCCGCTCCGCGCACTCCAACTCAACTCACGTTATACTCGCGCACCTGTATCACACACGGAGTGAACACACGCGACACCCACTCTCGCACCGCTCTGCGCAGCGCTCCCCCGAGGCGAGCCGCAGCACCACAGAATCACTGCGTACCCACGCGCAACCCGCGCGCTCAGCTCCGCGCAGCGCTCACTCACGTGGCGAACCACTGTGCACACAGCGCACCCACACGCTCACACTGCACGACAAGATCACGCGAGACCACGCTTCGCTATTAATGATTTATTATATGCTACCTGCGAATTGATGTGGAATCAGTGAGTCGACGAGGCTGGCCTATTCCACTAAACCTGTACCTATTCCCTATTTATCGGCTTACGATACCCTACTTCACCTCCCCACTCACTGTTTGGTGCCCGCGGAGGTTCGCTGCTCTCTGCGCTAACAGCGTACCTCGATGCGTCGCACGGACGTCGGGGTCGCTGGCTGGAAGTCCTGCTGGTCCGCTGGCCTGGAGAGAAGAGAGCGATTTCCCCTCTGCGCTCCTCTATTTATCGTCCCTACCTCCAAAGGGGATGCTGCGCTGAACAATGGGCTCGTGCACCCCAAGCCCGCGCACGGCAGTCCCCAGGCGCTGTTGATATGCTAATCAGTGTGCTGCGTGCAAGGCGTAAATCCTAATTAATCCCTTACCCTCCCTAACAATGGGGCCTGCGCGCTCAAGCGCAATTATCCCAACCCTCCATGACTATGCGCAACAGCCCCTGTGACCCCGCTATTCATGCTGTCTCGTGCCTCCCGTGCTTGCCCCGTCGACTCGTGGGGGTGTGTGTGGGGGGAAATGCGCCTCAACCGCGGTGGCCGAATGCCCCACGCCGCGACCACACCATATTAAGGCCGGCAGCAGCGCCGCGGTACCACGTAGCACGGGGAAGGTCATCCAATTCCCTGATCGCCGGAAACCGTGAGAATTAATCCCGATAAGGGTCTCTCGGATAAAAACCGGTCGATCAGGTAACCTTCCCTTCCAGCTCTATGGGGGGGGGGGGGATGCGTGCGGGTGTGTGCTTATGTGGGGCGGGTGATGGGGGGCAGTGCGGTGGGGGAAGCCGGGCGGCTCCCTGGCTCGGCAGAGCGGCCCCGTCGCTGTGGCACCACATAGCCCCCCGGGGTGCCAGTCCCCGTCCCGGGTTGACTTGAGCACCTCGCCTGCGTTGCCCCCACGAGGTATCGCCGCGGGGTCCGCGGGATTCGCCCGGCCCTTGTGGCTGGCCTCGGGGGTGGCGGCTCCGTCTCCTGGGGCTCCGGCGGTGGTCTCCTCCTCCATTCCAACGGCTCCCCTCGGCCCCTGGCACCTGCGGGCTGGGGAACAAACTCAGAGGCGGTGGGGTTTAAGGGTCGCCGTCCTCGTCGCCCCCGGCCCCGCCCGGGGCCCCTCGGAGCCCTGGGCTCCGTGGGGCCCATATACTGCGCGAGGCCCCCGGGCACGGGGGATGCGGGTACTCCGGGATTTCGGGGCCTTCGGGTGACGGAGTTCTCTCTCGCCGGGGCCGCTTTCCACGGTTTTAAGCGGCGGACATTGACCACCGTCTCTCGACCCCTCTCCCCGCCATCAATTAGTACCGTCCAGGGGGAGATCTGTCGCACCACGGTCCAGGGTCCCCGCCAGTAGGTCGTCAGTTTCCCCACCTGCCCGGCCCCGACGCGAGGGGTGTGTAGCCACACCTTAGCACCTGTCAGGAATAAGGGGGGTTCCATGCGGGGTCGGGTGCCCTGTTCCTGCCGCCGATGCGCGGCTTCCCCTTGCGGGTATGCTCGGCCTCGGGCTTCTCGTAGGGTCTCCAACAGGTGTTCCACGGGGCGGCTTCCCTCCTCCGGCTGGGGGGAAGGGACGCCGAATAGCAGATCTGCGGGTAAACGAGACTCACGGCCGAACATCATTAAAAACGGGGTTTGTCCCGTCGACGTGTGTACGGTGGTGGCGTAGGCGAAAAGGGCGTAGGGGAGGTGTTCATCCCAATCCCGTTGATTTGCGGCCGCCATACGTTTGAGTTTCCCCGATAAGGTCTGATTCATGCGCTCCACCATCCCGTTCGCCTGGGGGTGGTACGCTGTGGTTCGGTCCTTCTGGATTCCGAACTCTCGGCACAGTGCCTGGAACAACTCGGCCTCGAACTCGCTACCCTGGTCGGTGAGGACTCGTTCTGGGATCCCGTGCTTAAGTACGTAGTGTTCCACAAATGCCCGGGCCACCACCAAGGCCGTTTTATCAGGGATGGCCACTGCCACGGGGTAGCGGGTGAAATACTCTACTGCGACTAGGATATATCGGTTGCCTCGATGGGATCGCGGGAATGGCCCCTGTAGGTCGATCCCGACCAGCTGATTCGTGCGGCTGACGCGGAACGGCCTTAGGGGTACCTGGTATCGTGCCGGTTTCGGCCCGCACTGCTGACAGGCGCGGCAGCCCTGTACCCAGGCCGCCACGTCTTGTGCCAATTTGGGCCAGAGATACTGGCGACGCAGGGTCTCTCGAGTACGTCGTTCCCCATCGTGGCCCCCGAGTGGGTGGTCATGCACCAGCCGTAGCAGCTGGGGTCGCACCTGGGCAGGAACACAGATGCACCCCGGCTGGCCGGCCTCGGTTAACTCCCGTACCACTCCGTTCTGCACACACAACCGGGCATACAAACCGCTCCAGGGTCCTGGTAGGGCGCTCTTTTCCTCCCGCAGTGCCGCCTCCACTGCCGCCAGATCCGGATCTCGCTGCTGGGTCTGTCTCAGCTGCTCGTCGTTTAGGCCCGGGAAGGCGCAGCCGACGTCCTCCTGGATCCGTCCAATCGGGTCCCGAGCCGCGGGTCCCGCGCTTGCCGGGCGGTCGACGGGATCCTCAGTGCCACCTGTGAGGGTTTCCGTGGCGCACACTGCACTCTCTCTCGCTGGGGGGGGGTCAGTGGCCGCAGCCTCTCGGGGGTCCGTTGCCTGCCGGCAGCGTCCCCCCGTGAAACACGGGCAGGCCTCCTCCGCCCTCGTCTCGGCGTACACCGTGGGTCGCCTCGACAAGGCGTCCGCGTTTGCATGCGTCCGGCCAGCCCGATACTCGATTTGCAGGTTGTACTCCTGCAACTGCGCCAACCACCGGGCCATCTGCCCCCGCGGCTCCTTGAATGTAAGAAGAAACTGCAGAGCATAATGGTCAGTGCGGACGCGACATCTCCTGCCGTACAAATACGGCCGGAACTGTTTGCATGCGAAAATCACGGCGTACAACTCTTGGCGGGTCACGCAATAGTTCAGCTCGGCCCCACTCAAGGTCCGGCTGGCGTACGCGATGACTCGTTCCGTTCCATCCTGTACCTGTGACAACACCGCGCCCAGCCCGCTGCTGCAGGCGTCGGTGTCCAAAATAAAATCGGTGGTAAAATCGGGGAAAGCGAGGGTGGGGGCGTGGGTGAGGTGATCTTTGAGAGTGGTGAAGGCCGTCTGGCAGGCCCCCGTCCACTGGTAGGGGTGCTTAGGGGAGGTGAGTTGGGTGAGAGGGCGTGCAATCTCGCTGAATCCCTTTACAAATCGACGATAATAGGTGGCGAGCCCCAAAAATGATCTGATCTCTGTCAGATTCCTTGGCCGTGGCCACTCCACTACGGCGCGTACCTTCTCCGGATCGGTGCGCACGCCTGCCTCGCTGACACGATGCCCGAGGTACCCCACCTCGCGTTGTGCGATGTAACACTTACGTGGCTTGAGCTTGAGATGAGCCGCTCGCAGTCGCTGGAACACCTCGCGAAGCCTGGACCAATGCTCAGACAAAGATCTACTGAACACTATCACATCGTCCAAGTAAATCAGGCACTGTTCCCACTGCAAGCCCCGCATCACCAACTCCATCAACCGCTGGAACGTCGCGGGCGCGTTAGTGAGTCCGAACGGCAACACTCGAAACTCAAACAGGCCCATCGGGGTGGTGAATGCGGTTTTCGGCCGATCCTCCTCCGCCATCTCCACCTGCCAGTACCCGGACGCGAGATCGAGGGTGGAAAAATATCGCGCTCCGGCGAGGCTGTCGAAGGTGTCGTCGATGCGGGGTATGGGGAAGGCATCGCCGAGCATGACTGCATTTAGTTTACGGTAATCGACGCAGAACCGGGTTGACCCATCCTTTTTCGTTACTAGTACCACTGGGGCTGACCAGGGGCTCGCCGAGGGCTGAATTATGTTATCGCGAAGCATGTCCCCAACTGCCTCTTTGATTTGGGCGCGTTCGGGTGCGCCCACTCGGTACGCAGGGAGTTTGATGGGTCGGGCTGCACCGGTGTCAATTTGGTGCTTAACAAGATCGGTCCGACCCACGTCCGAGTCGTGTTCACTGAATACGTCGGCATACTCCCGCAGTAACTCGCGCAGCCGATCGCCCTCTCCCTTAGGTAAATCCGCCCATGGTACATGTAACGCGTCGAGCAGGGGAACGACCTCGGCTCGGGGAGTCGGGCCGACTCGCCAGGCCAGGTCCTGCTCACCCTCAGGACGACCGGGGTCCTCAGCCCAGAGTGCGAACACCGAGTCGTTAGAGTGGCGTGCGTGCAGGGGGTGTACTGTGGCTATCGGGGTGTGCCGTCGCAGTATCGCTGGGGTATTGTGGGGGTTAAACATCCGCATAAACAATCGGTCCCCATCTGCGTTTACCAACGTGGCGGATCCCACAACCCCATACCGTTTTGCCAACTCCGGGTGAGGAGTTAGCATTACCTCCCCTGATGGTCGGAGCG
Organism: Lethenteron reissneri; assembly: GCF_015708825.2. Lineage (NCBI taxonomy): Eukaryota > Metazoa > Chordata > Hyperoartia > Petromyzontiformes > Petromyzontidae > Lethenteron > Lethenteron reissneri. Next base: position 6,322,183 of record NC_083844.1, on the reverse strand, counting down.
CGGGGTCGGTGGGGGATGTTGCCACCGGCACCAGCATCTCGGTGAGCGGGCCGATGGTGACTGCCTTCGCCAGGATAGCGGCCACAGGTGCAAAGCGGCGGCGCGTTGGTTCTCGTCCCAGGAATGGTATCCGCTCGCCGTTGCTCTCCATGGTGGCGCATCGCTGGCGGGGTTGCACGTTGAGTCCCAACCGTTCTAGGAGGTCGGTGCCTGCGATACACTCGTGACACAACGCACTCGACACGTAGAACTCCTGCGTGCACACCTGGCTGCCTATGCGGACCTCTAGGGTGGCTCTCCCCAGCAGCCCCATTCCGGCTCCGCTCGCCGTGTGCAGCGCGCGGTCCGGTGCCTGCAGGTGACGCACGTCGACCCCGATCGCGCTGCAGTGCGCTGCGCTCACGAGCGAGGCCACCGCCCCCGTGTCCAGCAGGATTCGGGTACGCACTCCGTTTACCTCCCCTTCCACCAGCGACGTGGCCCCCGTGATCCCCGCCACCAGCTCCCGTAGCCAGTCGCCAGGAGTCACCGTTTCTGTGGGCGTTGTTGCTGGAACCTGTGTGGAGATCACTCGCTCGCCATTATTCTCACAGCTTGTTTGTGTCGGGGCTACGTCGATTTCACCCCCCGGTGGTCCCCTCTCTAGGGGGGCCTTAGTGTTTGACCTTAGCTCTTGTCTAGCTCGGGCGACCTGAGGACAGTCCCTCACTAGATGCCCTCGGCGATCGCACATAAAACATGCCCGGGGAGGGGTGGCGGCTCCGTAGTGGGCTCTCTGCCCACTCCCTCCTCCCCCAGTGCGCTGCTGCTCATACTCTGCTTCTAGTCGCGCTATCCTTCCAGTTAGCCCTCCTACCGTGGAGTCTAGTTCCCCCATCTCGGATCGGATGGTCTCAACGGAGGATTGCAGTTGGGTCATATTTGTATTCGTTTCCTCGCGTACCTGGGTTACCTGGCCGGAGACATCCTTTATACCCGTTTGTATACCGGCAACCCATCCCGGGGTTGTCTCGCGGGACACTGGAGGCTCTCTTTCCCGGCCCCTTACCGTCCTCGCGAGCTCCTGTTCCTCCTCCTCGTCTTCCGAGAGCAGGCTCGCAATGACGCGCTCTCGTCCCAGCCCCCGGAGCTGCGCGCGTTCGCTGTGAATTCTTTCACACTTACGTGCGCGCTCGACAAGGGCGTTAAAGGGAAGACGTGGGCAGCTCATGTCTGGCTGCCACCACGCCGTGCGAGACAGGTACCGCTGGATTTTCTCGGCGGCCAGTTCCTCAATAACATCAGTTGCGTACCCCGGGCGTGCGATCTTTGTTAACTCGCGCACATCCTCGGCGTAATCACGTAGATCTTCGCCAGGTTGGCGACGGCGCGCCTCTAAGGCCGATTTTGCTTCCTCCTCGTCACGCGTGCCGAAACGCTGATCGAGTCGGCGCATCAGCTCCTCTAGCTGTGTCTGTGCGCTCGCGGGTAACGCTTCTACAAAATCGGCTGCCCGCCCATCAAGATTCATATTAAGTTGACGTACTGCCTGCGCGTCCGTCCATCCATTAATTTCCTTGGCCCCTAAGAGATTGCGGGCGAATGCCTTCCACGAAGGGGCCCCCCGGCCGGTAAATATTAGTCTTATTTTAGCGTGAGGTAACGCGGGGGTCCGTACCGCTTCCGACACCAATTTGTGGGGGCCGTCGGCCCCCGGGGTCCCTCCCGCCTGCATCCCCTATTCGTTTACGTTACCCCACCTCCCTATTACCCGCTACGGTTTCGCTGGCATTCGAACGCGACGCCCCTACGGTTACAGCCTCGCGCCGCGCTCCCACGCTGCGAGCATACGTGCGCACATCATCGTCGATCAAACGCCGTGCTCGCAGTATAGCCCTGTGCGGCACGTTCCCAATGCGCATCCGTATTATACACGTAGTGAACGTGCGCGCACACACGCATACAGCTCCACACGCGATACCCACTCCTGCACCGCTCTGCGCAGCGCTCGCCGCCTGCTGGCCGCTCACGTTATGAGCGCGCACCTGGGGGACGCCGATTACGCACGCACGCCCACACACACGCCGCTCCGCGCACTCCAACTCAACTCACGTTATACTCGCGCACCTGTATCACACACGGAGTGAACACACGCGACACCCACTCTCGCACCGCTCTGCGCAGCGCTCCCCCGAGGCGAGCCGCAGCACCACAGAATCACTGCGTACCCACGCGCAACCCGCGCGCTCAGCTCCGCGCAGCGCTCACTCACGTGGCGAACCACTGTGCACACAGCGCACCCACACGCTCACACTGCACGACAAGATCACGCGAGACCACGCTTCGCTATTAATGATTTATTATATGCTACCTGCGAATTGATGTGGAATCAGTGAGTCGACGAGGCTGGCCTATTCCACTAAACCTGTACCTATTCCCTATTTATCGGCTTACGATACCCTACTTCACCTCCCCACTCACTGTTTGGTGCCCGCGGAGGTTCGCTGCTCTCTGCGCTAACAGCGTACCTCGATGCGTCGCACGGACGTCCGGTTCGCTGGCTGGAAGTCCTGCTGGTCCGCTGGCCTGGAGAGAAGAGAGCGATTTCCCCTCTGCGCTCCTCTATTTATCGTCCCTACCTCCAAAGGGGATGCTGCGCTGAACAATGGGCTCGTGCACCCCAAGCCCGCGCACGGCAGTCCCCAGGCGCTGTTGATATGCTAATCAGTGTGCTGCGTGCAAGGCGTAAATCCTAATTAATCCCTTACCCTCCCTAACAATGGGGCCTGCGCGCTCAAGCGCAATTATCCCAACCCTCCATGACTATGCGCAACAGCCCCTGTGACCCCGCTATTCATGCTGTCTCGTGCCTCCCGTGCTTGCCCCGTCGACTCGTGGGGGTGTGTGTGGGGGGAAATGCGCCTCAACCGCGGTGGCCGAATGCCCCACGCCGCGACCACACTATATTAAGGCCGGCAGCAGCGCCGCGGTACCACGTAGCACGGGGGAGGTCATCCAATTCCCTGATCGCCGGAAACCGTGAGAATTAATCCCGATAAGGGTCTCTCGGATAAAAACCGGTCGATCAGGTAACCTTCCCTTCCAGCTCTATGGGGGGGGGGGGGATGCGTGCGGGTGTGTGCTTATGTGGGGCGGGTGATGGGGGGCAGTGCGGTGGGGGAAGCCGGGCGGCTCCCTGGCTCGGCAGAGCGGCCCCGTCGCTGTGGCACCACACAAACACCACGGCCAGTGGGGTGAGCAGCTGGCTCAGGTTCACTGTGGGGTTGGGGGGCGAGAGGGGGGAGGAGAGACCGGAGGAGTGGGGCAGAGGTGGGGGGAGAAAGAAATTAGGCACGGTATCACATAGTCGCCCCGTCGCTGTTTTGCCCACGCGAATCCGAAACCGGTCGCCAAGACCCCCATCCCTCCTCCCTGCTGCCCTGCCTCCTCGAGCCGCTCGCAGCATCTGTGTGATGCCAGCGAGTGCTGCTACGAGGCAGTGATAGGCAAGTTTTTTTTGTCATCCTCCCTCCGACTCTCAGTGTCTGTGCGGCACCGTGAGTACAGCTGTGAGGTACGTGATAGGGTGTGTGAGTGTTTGCGGCTTGGGTAACAGTAGGCTAGGCTCTGCTCGTAGAATATTCCCTCCGGGTAGTGCGGGGTTTGCGCCATGAATAAAAGTTAGCACAGAGCATTGGTGTAGTGTGAGTGATTTATGTGTGGAGCGGCTGTGTGGGCGGACGGGCGGCGAGAGTGAGGGCGGAGCTGCAGCATGAGCACTTGTTGAGGTAATCGCTCGCAGGTGTGGCCGCTAGTGTGCCGCTGGGACTGCGTTAACGTTAGCTGTGGTGTGTGTGCGTGTTAGGATATAATCACCTGCAGGTACGTGCGCGTTCACACCGCCGCGTTAGCGTGAGTGGTGATGTACGCGGGCGTGTGTGGAGTAACTCCGTAAGTCAGCAGTATGAGTATGTCCCTCAGAGGGGGTGCTAGCGCGGGGGGCCCGATCACGTGGTCGGCAGGGGCTCAGCGGGAGCCGACCGACGCGGTGGAGTAGGGAGTGGAAGGGGCGAATGTCGCGCCCCACCTGCCCGGCGAGGGCGGTGGGGTGGACATTGGCCCTCACATATGTAGTAGTGGGTTTACTCTCCAACACACCACCGGTGAATGCTGTACTCGTATAGTGACACAAATGTTGTCACTGTAGTGTTAGCGCCAGCCACTAATTCAGGAGTGCTGCTGAGCGCCGAGAACCTCCCTGGGAGGCTGAGGGACACATGGCTGGGGGCCCCTGCCTTGATACAGCAGGGGGATTGAGGCTCGTTTGTGGGGATCGTCCTGGGACTCTTCGCTCTCCGTTCATCGGTTGAACCTTAGCTGGGAATCGTGGATCAGACAGCATGTGTGCCGACTTGCCCGTTCGCTCTGGTTAACGCGCATGCACATAGCGACAGTATAGCTCCACCTAGCTACAGAATCCAAGTGTTCATAGTAGGTTGTTAATTAAATATGTTGCCTCTCAGTTAGTGTGTGCGCCTCAGTGTGCACATTACACTAGTAACGAATTGGCCAGGTTTTGTTAAAGTGATAAACCCAGATTCAATTGGCCGTGTCGGGTGACAGTGGCAGGTTTAACGATGACGCACATTCACATTTGACGCGATCTAACCACACAATACACTCTTATGGAGTTTATAGCTTGCTCTCTCTTACTCCACCCATCCTTCTCCCCTTGTTGTCCTCCCGACTCGCACGAACGCCGCCTTCCCCGTCCCCCCGACTCCCCGTGGTCACGCACCATAAATCCACCGTCTCATTCCCATCTCCACGCTTCGTCACCACCACCAAAGACAAAAATCCATCCCCCGTGTATCCTTAACAGACTGTTGGGGCGAGTGCTGTTAGCGAGTAGCAGCACCTACAAAGGCCGGCACTGTGGCACACGAGGGGGTGGGTGGCCAACAGCGCCTTTGTCTCCCCAGTGATGATTTCTACACACCGCACCAGGTACTCATTTGAGGCTGAATCCACTTAGGGGAGGCCCAGGACCGGTTCAGATAATCATCACCGGTGTTGGCCGCGAGTGGGAATCGAACTCGGGTCGCCAGGTTCGTAGCGCAGCGTAGCGCTAAACACTACACCACCGCCTAATTTTACACACACACACACATCCGATCCACTCATCTTGTTTCATCTCGCGAACCCATCTTGTACCAGAGTTAGTTCACCGTACAGCGCCATTCCTTGAGGCGCTACGTAAACGCATGCTAAGATGTTGAGATAGTTTAGTTTGTTGTGCGTCTGTGCGGGGAAGGTGGTGGTGGGTTACCTCCTCCGGTTGATTGCTCCAACGATTCCCCGTAGACCAGCGGCCCCCGTGAGATGGTGTGAACCTCCGACTGCACCGTGCCCTCCTCCGCGCTCCTCCTGCGCCTTGCTGAGACCCCCCCGGCCGGCAGGCAGCCCTGCTGGCACCGCGTGTTGGGCTCTCCCACCTTACACACGATCACGTCGCAGTGGACAAACACCTGCCGGCCGGGGAGAGACAAACATAGAAATGTAACGAAACATTTTTAAATATCCTCGATAACATCTCCTAGCCACTGTGGGCGCCTATGAGATAATTAACATCTCCTAGTCACCGTGGGTGCCCACGAGGGAGTTAACATCTCCTAGCCATTGTGGGCGCCCATGGTTAGGATATGTTAACTCCCTCGCCTGGTATGCAGGAGGTGATGGGTTTTATTATGACGCCGACGATGCCTCCTGTGTATGTAGAGTCTGCATCTTTCTCTCTCCCCATGGCGAGATTTTAACTACCTTGCCTGGTATATAAGAGGTGGTGGGTTCGACCCCTTGAAAATGTCTGCTGCTGTACATTCGGACTCTGCATCATTATCTCTCTCTGTCTGCGCCACTCAGATTGTAAATGCTGTGGATTTGCTCTCCAACACACCGGTTAGTGCTGTACTGGTATACTACACTATACACTACACTACACACTAGTGCTGTACTAGTAAATAATTGGCGTTTTGTTTACATGACAAAACCTTACTAATTGGCTGTTTCGGGTGGTGGGTTTAACGGCACGGTTATATTTACGCCATCAACCCCCCCCCAAAAAATCCTATATCATGGCAGCATCATCAGGCGGCCAACCAGAGTTTGTGGAGAAATCTTCCCGTTACAACTTACAGAGACTCCAATGCTCCCCTGCCCCTCCCCCCCGAAAGAGCAACTTTTAAAGGTCAACTCTCCATGCCATGGCCCCCACCCCGCCGCTATTCGTGTTCCTGCTTCGTGAAGTCTCTCCGGCCAAATCAACCCAGCCGCGTGACGCGGAGAGGGGGAACCGGCAACACAGCGCAACCCCAACGCGATTGGCTGTCCCTTCGCACCCTCCCCCCCCCAATGCTCTTCCATCAGCAGGCCTGTTATCTCGTCACGATTAGGGCAGAGAGAGAGAGCGAGAGACAGGCCGGATGGGCAGGCTACACCATTGTCGCTTTTTAAGTAGCCTCAATCTCTCTCGGGTGGCTCAATATGGCCCCGTCAAGGGAAACTTCTGAGCGAATCATTTTGAGCTCTGGGTCTGAGCGTCTGACCTCCTGTGTCAGGTGGATCGTAATGGCCTTGTCTAAGCGGGCGGACCTGGTGGAAGTTGCCAATGAAGTTGAACGCCGTGAAGCTGAACTGATTCTTCTTCAGGAAGCTTCTGTAGCTCCTCCACGTGGGGTCAGTGGGGCAGCTGACGGGGGGACAGAAATCAGCAGCGTTACCATCATCAGTATCATCACCATCATCAGTCACAGCAGCATCATCAGCAGCATCATCAGCATTTTGTGTGGCGAAGCCAGGTGCTGAGTACAGGCCTGAGTGTCACGTGAGCGCTCCACCCCCTGCATAGATGCGGCCTTCAGATACCCCCCGAAGACGACAGTGCGGACCGCTCGTTGCGTCTACATCAGAATCGTAATATTTATTTAGACTGCAGCAGGAGGAATCCGATGAACTGTACACCTACTTTTCTCAAAAACGTTCAGTAGAGGGGGGCCACGGGGTCAAAACGTGGTCACAATAACAGCAAACAACAGCAATACTCACAAACTCGACAGCGGTGCATGGTAGAAGCAAGGTAAAACACGTCACTTTAACAAACAAATATACAAATAAAACTAAAAACTTTTTTTTTCTTACCAAGTAAAGCCCCATTAAAATATGTAGCTTTTTTTCAGAAGTGACCTGGCCCTCGCAAATGGTAGTAGCTCAAACAAGTAGGCCTTCTCGTATCCACAGGTTCCTAGTAAGTAAACTTTACTCATGTCGATTCCAAACGCGTTGCACGGCGTGTACGCTGAGCAAGGGGGAATAGTTTTAAAAGTTGTAAAAACTTCTCTCGATGTAGATGCCACTGGTTCTTAACGTTCTGCAGATGTAGATGCCACTGATTCTTCACGTTCTGTAGATATAGATGCCACTAGTTCTTCACGTTCTGCAGATGTAGATACTACTGGTTCTTCGTGTTCTGCAGATGTAGATGCCATTGGTTTTTCACGTTCTGCAGATGTAGATGACACTGGTTCTTTCACGTTCTACAGATGTAGATGCCACTGGTTCTTCATGTTCTGCAGATGTAGATGCCACTGGTTCTTAACGTTCTGCAGATGTAGATGCCACTGGTTCTTCACTTTCCATAGATGTAGATGCCACTAGTTCTTCACGTTCTGCGGATGTAAATTATACTGGTTCTTCATGTTCTGTAGATGGAGATGCCACTGGTTCTTAACGTTCTGGAAAGGTAGATGCCACTGGTTCTTCATGTTCTGCAGATGTAGATGCCACTGGTTCTACATGTTCTGTAGATGTAGATGCCACTGGTTCTTCACGTTCTGCAGCTGTAGATGCCAATGCTTCTTCACGTTCTGTAGATGCAGATGGCACTGGTTCTTCAAGTTCTGTAGATGTAGATGCCATCTTACGTTATGCCGATGTAGATGCCACTGGTTCTTCACATTCTGCAGATATAGATGTCACTGGTTCTTCAAGTTCTGTAGATGCAGATGGCACTAGTTCTCCACGTTATGTTGATGTAGATGCCACTGGTTCTTTACGTTCTGCAGATGTAGATGCCACTGGTTCTTCATGTTCTGCAAATGTAGATGCTACTGGTTTTTCACGTTCTGCAGATGTAGATGCCACTGGTTTTTCACGTTCTGCAGATGTAGATGCTACTGGTTTTTCACGTTCTGCAGATGTAGATGCCACTGGTTCTTCACGTTCTGCAGATGTAGATGCTACTGGTTCTTCACGTTCTGTAGATGTAGATGCCACTGGTTCTTCACGTTCTGCAGATGTAGATGCCACTGGTTCTTCACGTTCTGCAGATGTAGATGCTACTGGTTCTTCACGTTCTGCAGATGTAGATGCCACTGTTTTTTCACATTCTGTAGATGTAGATGCCACTGGTTCTTAATGTTCTGCAAATGTAGATGCCACTGGTTCTTAAAGTTCTGCAGATGTAGATGCCACTAGTTCTTCATGTTCTGCAGATGTAGATGACACTGGTTCTTCATGTTCCGTAGATGGAGATGCCAATAGTTCTTTACGTTCTGCAGATGTAGATGACACTGGTTCTTCATATTCCGTAGATGGAGATGCCACTGGTTCTTAATGTTTTGGAAAGGTAGATGCCACTGGTTCTTCATGTTCTGCAGATGTAGATGCCAGTGGTTCTACATGTTCTGTAGATGTAGATGCCACTGGTTCTTCAAGTTCTGCAGATGTAGAGGACACTGGTTCATCACGTTGTGCAAATGTAGATGAAACTGGTTCTTCACATTCTGCAGATGTAGATGCCAGTGGTTTCTTCACGTTCTGCAGAAGTAGATGCCACTGGTTCTTACCTTTCTGCAGATGTAGATGCCACTGGTTCTTCACGTTCTGCAGATGTAGATGAGACTGGTTTCTTCACGTTCTGCAGATGTATATGACACCTGGTTTCTTCACATTCTGCAGATGTAGATGTGACTGGTTTCCTAACGATCCGCAGATGTTGATGACACTGGTTGTTCATGTTTTGCAGATGAAGATGACACTGGTTTTTCACGTTCTGCAGATGTAGATGCCACTGGTTTTTTCACTTTCTGCAGATGTAGATGCCACTGGTTTCTTCACTTGCTGCAGATGCAGATGACACCGCCACCAGCTCTTGTGCGGCAGTTGAACTTACGAGGAGCTCCTCGTAAGTAGAGGAGCCCCTGCATGTAGCAGCATCGGCATTTCTATGCCCACCAGAAGCTCACAAACCAAGTGTCCTGGCGGAGCCTCGTGCACTCCCCCACTAAGATCAACGCCCCCCCCCTCCCACTCACCCGTCCTTGAGGAGGTCGTAGTGGATGGAGTCGCTGGGGTCACCGCTGGGTGTCGCGTAGCAGTTCTCTGCGAAGAGGGTGATGCTCAGGGTGGACTTGACGGTGAGCTGCAGGTAAATCTCCTGGTCCCTCTTGTAGTGCACAGGGAAGTCGTTCCTCCTGTAGACATGGCGGGGGGGGGGGGGCGTTGTGGGAAGGAGACTCATTTCAGACAGGGTTTGACCATGGCATCACAGAACCTCTGGTTGGCCACGTACGTTCATTGAAGAAATCCAACGTGCAGTCTCCGTTCTGCTCTATAACGGGGTATGGGTAGTTGCGTTCCTGGAGAACACTTATGGAGAAATCGCGTTGTACTAAATCAATAATAATATTTAACGTAGGTGGGCGGTAAAGCACTGTCCATGGTAACACGCGACGTGACGCGCAACGTAGGCCCGAGCAAAGTCCGAGGCGCGTTCAGGTAGCGTTTGGAAGCATCCAGCAGCATCCCGATGCCTTGTGCGACGACGATGCTACACGGAGGCAGCCGTATATACGGCCACTTTGTTCCTACTCGTGCTGCGACGTAGCTCCATTCGCTCAATTGCGCGATACATCCAATTCACATCCGATGTTATGAAAAACGTGGTCCCCCTACAATACATTCACCATCACGTTCTGTCATCAAATTCGCGTTATTAATACCACACGCGGCGTTAGAGGAGAACTGATTGCACATACGTGCAAGTGTGCGTGATGTCAGTCATAACAGTCAAGGAATGACGTTCTGGGAATTGTTTTGAAACACGCGACATCTATATCACCTGCATCAAGCGGCTAATCTCATGCAACCTCTACTCGGGTCTACCAGTGGGGAAGGCATTATCAACTATAAAACTATTAAACAGTTTTTTTTACTTTAACAGGCAACGCCCATCACTGAGCTATCATGTAGTTATTTTACAGAAGCGACCCTGGCTATCACAAATGATAGCGGCTCAACGAAGTGGCGGCTTATCATCATCATCACGTGGAAAGTTATTGCAGCAGGCAAATACTTTAAACGCGTGGTGATGTTGATTCTAAATGTAGAGGGAAAAACCGGATGACCCGGAGATAGACATGCAGACTCCAAATATATAGCAGCAGGCATCGTCAGCGTCTGGATCGAACCCACGGCCTCATGTACACCGGGCGAGGTAGTTCACATCCCCTAGCCACCGTGATGATGATGAGAGAGAGACGCAACTGCAAATATAGAGCAAGCATCAGGTTCGGGATCGAACCCATGAGCCTCCTGCATACTGAGTGAGGGAGTTAACATCTCCTAGCCACCGTGAGAATAGAGAGAGAGAGAAGCAGACTCCACATAGATAACAGTAGCAGGCATAGTCAGGGTCGGAATCGAACCCACGACCTCCTATATACCGGGCGAGGTAGTTAACATCTCCTAGCCACCGTGGCTGCCCACCCCAGCCCCCTCCCCCTACCCCCCGATTATGGTGAGCGGTGAAGATCCCTGCCTGTAGGCGAGCGTGAAGGCGTCCGTAGTGAAGAGATCGATGGTGAAGATGAAGTCCCCAAGCCCCTTCTTCGTGATGAAGATGCTGCTTGTGTCCGGAATGAAGCTGATGGCCAGCTTCTTGTGCTTGTCGTACACACAGCTGAGGGCAAATGGAAGAATACGATGTCTGTGCTTGCTGCGCAAAGCGATGTATGTGTTTGGTGCGTGGCCCGACCGCGCACGGCTAATCGGTGGTGCGGGGGTGGGGAGGACAACATACTAATACAACAACGACAAGCAGCAGTTCTATAGAAATTAGTTTGTCAATCTATATGATGATGATGATTTAAAAAACTGCATCATAGCTTCCAGTAGCTTCCTAATATCGGAAGAAGAGCATTCCAGACGGCCGCAGAAGCAGCAGCGCATCTGAAAGCGCCGCACGAACATGCGGTGAGCACCGTCTTTGTTCGATGGCCAGCCAAAAGCCGCCGCTGCTGCTGTTGCGAGGATGACCAGAGTGCGCGCGATGATGGTTTTTGCTCCTTGACGAGATCAGCGAGGTGTATGATACATCATAGCGTCGCAGCAACCCTTTAACACACGGCCGACCGCGTACACCAATGCACAAAGACAAAGATCCACCCGTGTAGCCTCTAACAGACTGTTGCGGCAAGTGCTGTGATAGTAGCGAGTAGAAGGGGGTGGTGTGGCAAGGACCACACCTGGTCGCCTTTGTCTCCCCGCTACTGATGTTTGTACACTGCCTACCGGGTACTAAGTTATGGCTAAATTGACCTAGAGGCGGCCCAGGATAGTTTGCCACTGATGTAAGTCTCGAGCGGGAATCAAACCTGGACCGCCGGGTTCGTAGCGCAATGCACGAACCACTAGACTACCGCTCCTCACCCCATACATGCACAAAAGACAAGATCACCCATATAGCCTTTAGCTAGGAGCACCTATGAAGGCTGGGATGGCACACGATGGGGTGGGTGGTCAGCACCATGCCCGGTCGCCTATGTCTACCAAGTTATTTGAGGCTGAGGTCAACCTAAGGGAGGCCCAGGGCCGGTTCAGATAATCGTCACCGGTGTTGGCCGATAGCGGAAATCGAACTCGGGTCGCCGGGTTTGTCGTGCAACATATGTTGCACACTCGAAATGAAGGACGTGGGCAGGTGCTCCAAATCGAGGGCAAGCACATTTATTGTGGTTAATAGCAATCTTGTGAAGAACAGCACCGTCACTCTGTAAAATGCAACAGCACGTGTCACGAACAGCATTCCTTCCGAGTCGCCATTAACCATGTGGCTGGTTTCCACGTGCGGTTATTCATTAACCCTGCTAGCCACCTACAGGCCCAACTCGGTCATCACATGCTGCTGCACACACATGCATTGATGCACTGCACAGCACATCAGGACTTTCACAGAACCACACTTTACTCCCTTGCTGCACAAGGATATAATTAAAAGAGCGATCCATTCCTAATGTGCCACACATAGCCAACCACGACACCGCCCCATACACCCACACACACACACCAACGCAAAGACAGAGGTCCCCCATACAGCTGACACAGGCCGTACGTGGCAAGTGCACTTAGTGGGCACCTATCCATATATTTTGCACAACACAGGCCTGCACGTACGTGATGAGGAGCTCGATGTCTTTGAAGTTGCGCGTGATCACTTGGCCTTCTTCGTGGTCGTTGAGCGTCAGCGTCTGGGAGAAAATCATCGACGAGTTCGATTCCTGTATGGGGAGGGGAGGGAAGCCAATGGGGAGAGAGACGGTCACACGTCAACGCTTCCATCGATGGCCAGTATCCGTGCACCACTGGTTTAGCTTAACTGTTAACTATTTTTTCATTTTACCAGGTTAAGCCCGCCAAGATTTTAGCTTCTTTTTCAGAAGTGACCCTGGCAATCACAAACGATAGCAACTCAACAAAGTGGTTTATCATCATCATCATCATCACGTGGAAATATACAGCAGCAGCCAAATACTCTGAATGCGTGGTGATGTTGATTCTAAACGCAGAGGGGAAAAAAAGGAGGAATACCCAGAGAAAAATCCTCGCGACAATAGGGAGAGAAGAGAAATGCAAACTCCAAATATACAGGCATCAGGGTCGGGATCGAACCCACGACCTGCTGCATACCAGGCGAGGGAGATAGCTTCTCGACACATCACATAAGGCATCCCAAGGAAGTGTTCATCTCTCGAGGTTACTCCAATGCAACAATCAAATCGTCGGTGGATTTAATTGTTGGACGGTTGATGAATCAGACAGTGAAATAGTCTGTTGATTGGTGGATGAGTCTTCTTCTGGACTCGTTGGTTGATTGATTATCGAGCCGGCCAATTGGTCAGTTGATGGACTTGTTGGTTGTTTGATCAGCCAATTGATCAGTCAGTCAATCGATCAATCAGTCAGTCGAAGGATTCGTTCCTTGATGGATTACTCAGCTGATCAGTCAGCCGGTCGGTCGATTCGGTCGGCTCGATGAATGAATGTATTCATCGGTCGCTCTCTCAGTTGATCCATTGATCATCCGACCGATCTACGCCGACGAGTCGACATGCGATCGGTCAAGAGGGAACTCCATTAATGCCTAGTACGTGTTACCTGGCAGACGGTGCCGCAGTTGTCGATGCCGATGTCAAAGGTGATGAAGTCTCCGTCGTCGACGAGGGAGCAGCCGGGCAGCGCGGGGTCATTGAGTCGCATTTCGTTCACCGTGTAGTTCAGCATCAGCACGCGTGGGACACGCACAGACATGCGCTCTCTCTCACACGACAACTCCACCTCCGCTATGGGGGGGAGGAGAAGGAGGAGGGAGGAGGAGGCACCGGGAAGTGTTTCCACTGGAGAAACCGAGCCGTGCTTTTGACCTCGCACGCGGTGAACGAGCGCGGACGCGGGTATGGGACATGGTGATGATGTATCCTCATGGTGTATTGTACGTCTGTCGGTACATCTTTTTGGTTTTTTCGGTAAAGTCACGTAGAAGGGAAGTAATAAAATAATACAAATAAAACATAATAAAGTCATTCTCACGACGTTTTGGCTACAACGCAAGCAGCCGTCTTCAGGTGAAGAATGAGACACTGCCTAGCTAGGAGCTTATATATAAGCTGAGTTGGAGGTGGAAGAAGAGCGCCTTAAAAAAAGAATGTGCATATCAAGAAGAATTTAGCATATTCATGGGAAATGCGTAGGAGGTGGGCGGGGGGGGGGGTTTCAAAGTCATATTATGCCCATGCATTATGACTTTGAAACCCCCCCCCCCGCCCACCTCCTACGCATTTCCCATGAATATGCTAAATTCCTCTTGATATGCACATTCTTTTGTTAAGGCGCTCTTCTTCCACCTCCAACTCAGCTTATATATAAGCTCCTAGCTTGGCAGTGTCTCATTCTTCACCTGAAGATGGCTGCTTGCGTTGTAGCCGAAACGTTGTGAGAATTATTTTGTTATGTTTTATTTTTATTATTTTATTACTTCCCTTCTACGTGACTTTACCGAAAAAACCAAGAAGATGAATCCCTGCAGTCACGAAAGCTTTAAATAGAAAAGTCTGTCGGTACGTTGAACGTATTTCGCACTGCACGTAGCCAACCGCACTGATCAGAGGTGCGGAGGCAGGACAAACCAATGCACAAAAATAAGTTCTCAAGAAGTAAGTCCTCAATCTAAAGTTAAATGTGCATATCTCTGGTGGCTTCCTAATATCGGACTTCACGCAAAAAGAATGCATCATTAACCCCGCTCCTGGCCCTGCTTGGCCCCGAGCCTCATACAGATTTTTTGTTGAAACCAGCAAATCCCACTTTGTTTCCGACTCCGCACGGCAAATAAAACAATCCACACCGTGAGATACCCTGCCGTTGGCTCGGCTCAGTTGTGCCAGCAGAAAAGGAGTTATGAGTGAAGGTGCCCCTGCGTGGGTGGCCCTGGCAAAAGAGGGGGTGGAGATGGATGGGTACCTGGGTGGCAGCCGAAGCGGCCCTCCTTGAGAAAGCACATCTGTCCCCCGTGGCACCCACCCGCCTCCTCCACGACCACCCCCTGGGAGCGGCATGTGAAGCGACGCGAGCAGTCGTGGGTGTACCACGACTCGGCCACCTGAAATCACACGACACACACAGGGCTCGCATCATGCGGGGGTGGTGTTAAGTTTCATGGGGTTGCTTGTAGTGTTGTATATACATACAGAGACATAGCGTGAGTGTTGAGCTTACATTGTGCTGGCGGTGGTGTCAGTGCTGGTTTAAAGTTAGTAGTGTGAGTGTTGTTGTGCTCACATCTCTGTAGACGCCACCCTGCTTAAACCTGCAGACTCTCACCAGCATATGGTGTTGGTGTTAGGACCCCGCTTGTCGTGATGTAGGGTGAGTGGTAGGGTGAGTGTTTATCTCAGTGTGACAGTGTTCGCATTGAGCTCACGTCTCTGTAGACGCCGTCGTGCGTGCACCCGCAGTCCGCCGCCGCCACGCACGTGCCGCCCTGCAGGAAGAAGCCGGCGTCGCACACGCAGCCCTCGGCGCAACTGCGGCTCCGCGGGCACGCGGCTGCGGGTAGGCCGCACGATGATGGGCAGGGAGGGGCGCACGTGCTGTACGTGCTGTGAGCTGGGCACGCCAGCGCTGTGCACACACACAAACACGGAGAGACACACACACGCAGTTTTTCTAAAACTACCGGGACTATACTAGGCCAAACCAAAAATGGAAGTTTGGTAGCTTTAATTTTTTGTCGAAAGCGTGGTGAAATTCCCCTCGCTTACGGCAGTTGGCGGCCGCCCTCCACTCCGCAAGCACCACTTCGTGTGTCAGGCACGTGTCGAAGTATGCCAGCAGATTCGAGCAGCGCAGCGCCGCATCCATGCCCGTCTTGGCCAGGTCGAACACGCAGTTGGCGAAGTACGGCCCGGGCGGCACCGTCGTGAAGCACGGGGCGAAGGGCGACTGGGCGCCACGCAGGAAGTCGCACGGTACCTCCGCCAGCACCTTGTCCGCGTCGCTGGGCGTCACCACGCGGCCGTAGTCTGGCCCACAGCTACGATCGCCATGGGGATGGGAGGACAAAAAGAGTTAACAGATCTCTGGTTAAAGTCGGTGGCCTGGGGTTTTGGCTTGAATAGAAGCCTAGGGACAAGAGGACTGAAAATGCTCTTACAATTTGTTGCCTCAGCCAGATTCGGACGTCTTCTTCTGATGTCCGCAGTGCATCGTGGTTTGGTTTCTGTCTCGGCACGGCAGGTAGCGTGTGCATGTGTATGTGTGCGTGTGTGTATCCGGCAAATGGGGGGTTTATTCAGGAGGTCTGGTGGACTGGCTCTGGCTCCAGTCACCATGAGGGGTGGACAGTGATCTACTCGGGGCAGGAGCATGGTGGTGATGTGTGGGAAGCTGTAAGCCCCAGGCTACTTTGGGCTCGCCTTCCCATCAACCAGAGGCGAGGAGAGGTGTTCATGGTTACTTATGCCCCCACCGAAGACGAACATCCATGAAGGGATGCAGGCAAGTCCGATGAGTCAGATGCCTTCTATAACCTGTCACAGGCGCGAGATAAAGTGGCCCCTCGGTATAAAGTTATCCTGTTAGGTGACTTTAATGCCTAAATCGGTCATGATGCTGGCACCTGGGCTGGAGTAATTGGAAGGCATGGGTCAGATGAGCTCAATAATAATGGTAGAAGGCTGCTAGACTTCCTTGTAGCCCATGGCCTTGTAATTACCAACACGCTGTTCCGACATCGGCTCATCCACACAACATCATGGATGCACGCCGGGTCAAAGTAAGAACATCTGCTGGATTATATAGTGACGGAACAGCGGATACGGGCCCATGTCCTTGACAATAGAAACTACTGTGGAGCTAATCTGCCCACTGACTATTGGCTTGTCAACTGTAAGATGCGCCTGTGATTCTTCCACTCCTGTGGTGGATGTCTATCTAAGACCCCATTCAAACCCACAGTGGCCTGGTCTCAGCTAGCTCATGAGAGTTACAAGCAAGAATTTCATCATCGCTTGCAGCTGGGTTTGGCATCGCCTCCCCCCTCCTAATGCCAAGGGGAAACGGGTGAGGTTTAGGACTGTGGCTCATGCAGCTGCAATGGCTGCTTTGGGTACAATGTCCAAACCTCCCCAGAGACCCTGGCTTACAGAGGAGGTGTTCCGGCTGGCTGAGAAAAAGCGCCAGGTCCACTCTCCCACTGTCTACAGCATCCCACATCAGAGAATGAGGCGGATTACCACAACTTTTGCTCGGAGGTTCGAAGAGCCGAGCAGCACTGCAAGTGAGTGGTGGTCACGGGTTTTCTGATGAGATGGAGTCTGCCTCAGTAGTCTGCGATCACAAATCTCTCTTTAACTCCATCAAAAAAGTCACTTCGGGGAGAGGAAATCCCTCAGCCGAGAAAGCATCATGTGAAAAATTGGGGATGACCCTGCTGAGGATGCCGTTCCTCAAATATTGGAAGAAGTAGTCATCCCCCGTGAGTTGCTGGCTAAGGTGCCATCTCTTAAGTAAGTACTGAAGGCGATCCAGAATTTGAAACCTTAAAAAGGCACCGGCAAGACATGAAGCCCAAATGCTGAGGGAGGGTGGCATTTGTGTGATTACTGCCCTATAATGACATCATAACAACAGTCTGGCCCACTGGACGGGTTCCTCAGACTGTAACAACCACAGCGGCATCTCGCTCCTCAGTGTGCCGGGAAAGGCCCTGGCAAATATTATTCAGCATCGCCTTGCCAGGCACACTGAGGAAAGACTTGCAGAGGCCCAATGTAGTTTCAGGCCAGGGCAGTCCTGCACAAATGCCATTATTTCTGTCCGTTTGCTACAGCAGTTAGAAACATTCAGGATGACCTGCCAACGATCTATCCAGGGCTTAACCAGGCTGGAGCGTGAGGCGCTCACACATCTTTGAAATATCTGGACAAAGTCTTATCGGTGAGCTCCTCCATCAGGCAAGTTGGCTGGGTCATGTAGCCCGCATACCCAGCCACCGCATGCCTAAACAGCTTTTGTTCGACTAGATAGAGGGGCTAAATGGGCGCAACACGGGCTAGAGAAGAGATGGAGTCATGTGGTACAAGAGGATGTGGAGTTGAGCGGACTAGCCAATGACTGGTACCAGCTGTGTCAAGATCGGCCCCTGTGAAGGAGGCTTGTGAAGGATGCTACTGGCCAATTGGAGGCAGTCGCCCACCAGCAACAACGACGGGCAGAGGAGCGACTCTCGCAACAACGAGCGGAGTGCCAGGTGGTTAATTGGCACAATAGAGGGCACAGGTGGTGCATCTGTAGGACTTGAGAAATACGCGTCACGCGTTGGATTGTGATGCGGACACGCGGCGGACAGTGAGGGAAAACGGGGACACAGGGAGCGGGGCGACACACTGTTGTTATTGTACTAATTAAGGTGGTAAGGTAATTAAGGGGGGCCTGCAGGTGTTGGGGGTAATCGAGGACGCAGGCCAGTGATTGGACAAGAGGGATGAGTGTCGGGAATTGGCGCCTCGATGTCTACAATAACAACCCCACGTGAGGCTGGGGGCTGGGGGCGAGTGGAAAAGCGGGGGATGAGCTAATTGATTAAGAGAAATTGGTTTGGGGATAAAAGGGGAGAGCGTGGGGAGAAACGGGAGTTGGTTGGTGCCTGGGACAAGAGACAGATAGAGGAAGAGACGGAGCCGCAGACAAGAGAGTATGGTTTACGGTAGCAGCAGACAAGAGAGTATGGTATTCTTAGGTTTTTTCGGTTAAGTCACGTAAGTAAAACATCAAAATAAAAATAAAATAAAAAATCACGACGTTTCGGAGGCAACACAAGTCTCCGTCATCAGGTGGGACCGTCACAGCCGAATTAGCTGCATCAAGTGAGGCAATGATTCAAGAAGTAATCCCTTATAAGCAAGTTGAAGGGAGGTGGAGAGGGGGGGTTTGGAGAGCTTATCAGACTGTGGTAGCCAATGAATGGAAACGAATCGGGAGGGAGGAGGAGCGGTGATCAAAGACTGCACTTAGTGCTCAACACAATGAATGGAGACGTGTCGGGACGGAGGGTGAGCAGTGATTAAAGACTGCACGTAGTGCTCAACACAATGAATGGAGACGTGTCGGGACGGAAGGTGAGCGGTGATCAAAGACATCACATAGTGCTCAACACAATGAATGGAAACGTGTCGGGACGGAGGATGAGCGGTGATCAAAGACTGCACGTAGTGCTCAACACAATGAATGGAAACGTGCCGGGACGGAGGGTGAGCGGGGATCAAAGACTGCACGTAGTGCTCAATACAATGAGCAGAATGGGGGCGGAGAGGCCTGATACAACATGATAGACAAAAGAACGAAAATGTCCATGTTTATACCAATGCTGGCTGAACAATGAAGAGATTACTGTTAAAC
The DNA here is from genome assembly GCF_015708825.2 of Lethenteron reissneri. Taxonomy (NCBI): domain Eukaryota; kingdom Metazoa; phylum Chordata; class Hyperoartia; order Petromyzontiformes; family Petromyzontidae; genus Lethenteron; species Lethenteron reissneri. The sequence goes on along the minus strand of NC_083844.1, from coordinate 6,302,914 downwards.
ACTGGGGATGTTAACACTCGGTGAAGTAAATTTAAATAGTGCCTGTCAGATAAGATGGTCCAAAAAAGTGTAATTAAGTCTTTTTTGCGTGGTTAATAACATCTTTCCAATTATTAATTACTTAATTACACTTTTTTGGACCATCTTATCTGACAGGCACTATTTTAATTTACTTCACCGAGTGTTAACATCCCCAGTGTTTAACAGTAATCTCTTCATTGTTCAGCCAGCATTGGTATAAACATGGACATTTTCGTTCTTTTGTCTATCATGTTGTATCAGGCCTCTCCGCCCCCATTCTGCTCATTGTATTGAGCACTACGTGCAGTCTTTGATCCCCGCTCACCCTCCGTCCCGACACGTTTCCATTCATTGTGTTGAGCACTACGTGCAGTCTTTGATCACCGCTCACCCTCCGTCCCGACACGTTTCCATTCATTGTGTTGAGCACTATGTGATGTCTTTGATCACCGCTCACCCTCCGTCCCGACACGTCTCCATTCATTGTGTTGAGCACTACGTGCAGTCTTTGATCACTGCTCACCCTCCGTCCCGACACGTCTCCATTCATTGTGTTGAGCACTAAGTGCAGTCTTTGATCACCGCTCCTCCTCCCTCCCGATTCGTTTCCATTCATTGGCTACCACAGTCTGATAAGCTCTCCAAACCCCCCCTCTCCACCTCCCTTCAACTTGCTTATAAGGGATTACTTCTTGAATCATTGCCTCACTTGATGCCGCTAATTCGGCTGTGACGGTCCCACCTGATGACGGAGACTTGTGTTGCCTCCGAAACGTCGTGATTTTTTATTTTATTTTTATTTTGATGTTTTACTTACATGACTTAACCGAAAAAACCTAAGAATATGAATCTTTGCAGTCACGAAAGCTTCAAATCTAGAGTATGGTATACGGGAGCAGCAGACAAGAGAGTATGGTATACAGTAGCAGTAGACAAGAGAGTATAGTATAAGGTAGCAGTGGACAGAGAGAGATGGTATACGGTAGCAGTGGACAAAGAGAAGACAGAGTATGGTAGCAGCGGATAAAGAGAACACAGTATAGGATAGCAGCGGAGTAACGGACCTTGGTGGAGAAGCTACGACGGAGTGAGACGGCAGGGAGAACAAAGAGCGACCGAGCTGGAGAGAAAGAGAGCGAGCAGAAAGGGAGGTCGCGGGAGGAGAGGAGCAGAGGGAGAGCGAGTGAAGCCAGCGGAGCGAGCGAACGGAGGGATATTGAGTGATGCCGACGGAGGAGATGTGAACTGTACGCGTTAATAAAGAACCGAGAAAGACAAGAAGCTGTCGCGTCAGTACGAGTCCTACACATCGACCAGTCATCTCATGTCAGTCAACCTGCGGCATATGGGTCTGTCCTGTGACCTCCTGACAGCGGGCGTTCGCCACTTCACGTGGCCTTAAAGTGCACATAGCCTGGCACAAACGCCCTGGTGATGTCACCGCCACTTAGTGGCGATTGCTGTTGTTTATGTAGTGTGTTTTCGTGCGTGTGTTCGCACGCCCACGAGAGCTCACGTTGGTCTCCAGGCGGACTCTTCGCTCTTCCAGGCGTTGCCGAATGTGTACGGCGTGCGGTGGTGCTCGCCGGCAGGCCCCGTGAAGTCGTCACTGACGTCCCCATTGAAGTTCCCGCACAGCCCCTCGACGGCGCCCGCAAAGTCGGCCTTGAGCCCCACGTCCACATAGGAGAAGCCGTCGTACTTGACGGTGAGGCCGGCTGCTGGCGCCGACAGCACCGCCAGGTTCCCCAGCTGCACCACCGTGGCACCGGGCAGCAGCGCCGGCAGGCTCACCGTCTCGCCGTTCAGCTGCAAGTTGCCAACAGCAATTCATCATCGTCATCATCGCTTTACATTTAATGTCACCCATAACACCGGTCAACACACTTTTTCTGACATAAGGTATTCCAACGGTTTTAAGGTAATTTTGGGGTGCTGATTCTATCACATCAGGTTTTTGAGATATCAAATATTGCATTTTCAATAAAAACAGCAAATTTATGCTCATATACGAATAGCTAAACAGACATACATACAAGAATAAGATAAGATACAATATACAATAATAATGAAACAAACATTTAATGAGCCGTAGCACAATGTTGTGAGAGTGACTGCATATCAATGTGAGTGAATGCATATTACCATGTAAGAATTGAATTGTGAAGATAAGGAAAATATGTACAAAAAGGTCATTCACAATAGTGATGTTACATCTGCATAAACGACCTCTTCTTTGACGATCTCCGATGTACAGCTTGTGGAATGTCTCGCATCAAGGACCAGCAGTAATCTGCCATCATGTTTGAGTCCCATCGGCCTTGGTAACGTTCTTCCATAACTTTAATTTCTTGATGAAAGCGTTCACCTTGCTTTTCGCTCATGTGACCCATGTTCAGTACAACGTATCACTGGTTATTACTACCAGCATCATCGGGTGACAGGCAGACACGTTCACGCCACGTGCCGCGCGGGTTCCATCGCGAGGCACCCTGTGATGACTCACCTGCACGGCGCCCCCGGACAGGAGCCTGACCCTGGTGTGGTTGCCGAGCTGCACCTCGACGGCGCGCGTGTACGACACGGCGGCATGTGGCCCCAGCGCCTCGTTCTCCACAAGCACTCGCCAAGCGCCGTCACGCGATGTGCCGGCGTAGCGCGCGGACGGAGCGGCCAGCGTGTACGCGCACGTGCCCATGAAGTCGAAGTAGGTGCCGTCGAACGTCACAGTGGGGGTCGCCGGATGCCTGGCAGTGACCTGGGGTCGGGGGGTCGGGGGGTGGGGAGGGGGAATTAGTAGAGGGGGGGGGGCGAATTTCACAATGGTCGTGGTGAAAAATTATGAAAATTATGGGACCAAGGACAGATCATCGTGGCGGTCTAGGCAGGGAGGTCGATGGAGTTTCTTGTCAGTGGTGACGCGACTCTATACACGTTGCCCGAGAGGTTACTGAATGGACCGTGATGGCGCAGTTCCCCAATGGATGCCGAAATCTTCACTCAAGATGCTGCGGCAGTTGCGGCGCGGTCCAACCGCCCTGTTGACGGCTGCGGTGAGCTCAAGAAGACGCCATGGGGATGCATTGCCACTGTCCGTTGCCATCGGGAGAATATTGTAGATTTTACTGGTAGGAACGAAGTGGACCAGCCTACAACAGATTATATCGTCCGTCCGTCCGTCCGTCCGTGTAGCAACATCGCCCCCTACTGCAAACACTTGGCATGACCCTACAAAAACCTTTAGACTCAGTGACGCTTTCCTGGCTAAACAAGTGTAACATTCCCTTATAATTCCCTCAGATAGCTTTTAATTAAAACATTTAAATTAATGAGGCTTTCCTGGCTAAACAAGTGTAACATTCCCTTATAATTCCCTGAGATAGCTTTTAATTAAAACTTTTAAATTCAAATTTAACTCACAGCGCCCTAAAGCCTACAGCTAGGCCTAAAGCCTCGAACTACGCCTCAAACTCTCCCTTCGTATCGTACCCCCGCGTGTGTGCAAGGGAGTTAATGTTTAACAATGTTACATTCCCTGATGATTTTAAATAGAAACATTTAAATTTAAAGCTTTTACATTAATAATAAAAACAATTTAATTAAAAATTCACTCACGGCGGCCTAAAGCCTACAGCTAGGCCTAAAGCCTAGAACTAGGCCTCAAACTCTCCCTTTGTATCGTACCCCCGCGTGTGTGAAAGGGAGTTAATGTTTAACAATGTTACATTCCCTGATGTTTTTAAATAGAAACATTTACATTTAAAGCTTTTACATAAATAATTAAAACATTTAAATTAAAAATTAACTCACAGCGGCCTAACGCCTACAGCTAGGCCTAAAGCCTAGAGCTAGGCCTCACACTCTCCCTTCGTATCGTCCGATTCGGTGTAGCTACATCGCCCCCTACTGCAAACACTTGGCAGGACCCTACAACAACCTTTAGACTCAGTGGGACTTTCCTGGCTAAACAAGTGTAATCATACATTATGTTTATATTCTTTGGTTATTCGTTCCTACCAGCCCACCCCACAGGGTCCTGTTCAGCACGTGGCCATCTCAGTATTGAATGCATCGATTGAAATGGTGATGACGACGGGACTGACGATGGTGGTCACGATGATGGTGTGACGATGATGGTGACGATAATGATGGTGATGACGACGATGATGATGACGACGACGATGCTGGCGACGACGAAGATAATGACGACGATGACCTCACCCTCCAGGGCGTTGCACCCGATCTTGCCGTCGTCCGTGAGTCCACATGTGTGCAGTGCAGGGCAGAAGAAGGCGTCGCAGTCCAATCCACCAGCGTCACACACGCACCGACTCCTGCAGTCGTCCGAGATGAACTCATCTCCCAGCTGGGATACGCACACACACGCACACACACAAAGACAAATATCCCCCGTATAAGCTGAACAGACTGTTGGGGCAAGTGTTGTTCGCCAGCACCTATAAAGGCCATCACGGCGCACATGGGGGTGGATGGCCAGAACCACGCCCGACCGCCTTTGTCTTCCCAGTTGCGATGTTTACACACCGCACCAGGTACTCATTTGAGGGCGAGTCGACCTAGGGGAGGCCCAGGACCAGTTCAGATAATCGTCACTGGTGTTGACCGTCAGCGGGAATTGAACTCGGTTCGCCGGGTTCGAAGCGCCAGCGCGCTAACCGCCACACTACCCACACACACACAACATAGTTCGTGTCATCAGCATTGGCACCATCATCATCGTCCAGCTGTTTTGTAGACAATGGAAGTGCAGTAATCGTGTCGCCAACAAGCAATCGGAAGTGACATCGCCTCACATCCGCTGCTCATCACACTCTTGTCGATACACAACCCGGCTCAGGCCGGCTTCGAAGACTTGAGGTGCAGTTACCGTGAAAAGGCATGTGAACCGTGCGATCTAGTCCGTCTTACTTTATATGTATAGAGTGCCTTTTAGCTCGAGGATATAATAATAATAACAATGCATTTTATTTTGATAGCATTCCCCCATGCTCAAAAGCACTGATGCGCTTCTCGGCATCGGAGAGGGACTGAAGCGACTGGTTGCGGGAGATGATGCGGACATGTGGAAGAATGACACTTTCTTTGATGTTATTAATGCGCTGCTGACAGTTGGGGGAGGAATCGAAGATGATGCCAAGATTTCTGACAGTGGGCGAGGATGTGACGGTATACGTCACCTTGGGTGAGTGGAAATGAGTCGACCTTCCGAAGCAGGGCCTTCATCCTAACTGAAATAAGCTCAGTTATGTCACAGTTTAGTTTAAATAAAAAAAAGTGCGCGCCATCCACCGTTTCATCTCAACCAGGCAGTGAGTGAGTTGACAGACCTCAGCTTTGACCACCGTCTCTAGTGCCGAGATAGATTTGAGTGTCTTCAGCATAAAACCGGTAGCCAAGCCCAAATCTGCGGAAAATGTGGCCCAGAGGCAGCGTGTAATACAAAATAATAATGGACCAAGGGGCAGAGCCCTGGGGGGACACCCTGAACGATAGATGCCTGGCTAGTTTTACAGTTGTCAAGGCAGACTAACTCAAGCCTATCGCCGAGATACGATTTGAACCAATGGAGGGCAGAAGCAGAGATGTCAAGAGTGTGCTCCATTCTAGACGGAAGAAGTGTATGATCATAACAGTGTCAAACGTAGCACTGAGATCGATTAGCAGCAGTGGAAGACTGATCAAAGCCACAATCGGTAGCCATGAAAAGGTCATCGGTGGCGCGGACGAGGGACTGGCTTCACAGCTGTGGCATGCTCTGAACCTAGATTGAAAAGGTTCAAGCGCGTTGTCGTTAGTGACCGGATAGCTTTTGAGCTGGGTGGAGACAATGCGCTCAAGTACTTCCGGACAGAAAGGGCAAATTGGAGATTGGTCTGAAATTATTGAGATTTCCAGGGTCAAGACCGGCTTTCTCGAGGGTAGGGTTAACTTGAAACGGGAACGGTAGCTGCGTCAAGGGGATGTTGTTAACAATGGTGGCAAGGTCACGAATGAAAACAGGGGGGCCGTAATTTGAGTAGTGTAGTGGGAATAGGGTCCAGTAGACAGGTGGTGGGATTCATTCTAGATATCAGATCAGAAATGACCCTAATCGAGTGATTTAGATGGCAGGGGGCAGTGGGGGCAAGGGGCCGAGGGATGAGTGACCACAACAGAGGGCACGTGGGGTGGGGATGTCACGAAAGGGCTACAGGGGAGGGACCGGCAGGAGGGGAGCGGCAAGGGCAGGAAAAAAGGAAGGGAATGATGGGCAGTGGGAGACGAGGCAGTAATTAAATTAAATATATCTGGCAATGACGTAGCCTCTCGCGACCAATTTTATTCATAATAAAGGTCTTTGGGTTAGATCACATAGATCGCGTAAGTATAGATGGCAAAATGTGTCGACACATTTATACTTACGCGATCTATCTGTAGACACTTTTTTACTCATGCGATCTCACTCAAAAACCTTTATTATGAATAAACTATTTTTGTTTAGACTATAATATTTTCATTTTTACAAGGTAAGGCCCCGCGACTGAGCTATGTATCTGTTTTCAGAAGTGACCTGGCTATCACAAATGATAGCTCAACGAAGAGGGTTTATCATCATCATCACATGAAAATCTATAGTCGCCAAATACTCTAAACGCGTGGTGATGTTGATTCTAAATGTGGAGGGTAAAACCGGAGGAGGACCCGGAGAAAAATCCACGCAGTGACCAGCACGGGGAGAGAGAGACAGAGACTCCAAATTTACAGCAGCACTATATCGTCAGGGTCGTGTTGGAACCCATGACCTCCTGAATACCAGACGAGGTAGTTAACATCTCACCGTGGTGCCCCATGCCACCTGTGCGCCTCCCAGCCCAGCCAAACAATTCTGCTAGTGACCGCCGCCGCAAACCACTCACCACTCACCTTGTAGTACTTGCCATTGCTGATGCAGCCGCACTTGTCGGCGCGCACACACCGGTCGTGATCCAGCAGGTAGCCGGCGTCACAAACGCAGCCCTCCACGCAGCCTCCCGCGCACTGACCCTCGCCCGGCCCCCGCGTGCACGTCACAGGGCACGGCGAGGCGCAGTGCGAGTACGAGCTGTTGGCGGGGCACGCCGGGCGGCTGTGGAGAGGTCGCGGATGAGGGCGGAGGGGGGGAGAGAGGGGGTAAAGATCATGGTTCGCCTTGGTAGTTATGGAGATGTAGACTCCCTCGATGGTGTACAGGACGTCGTGGTTTCGATCCTGACCCATGATAATGCCTGCTGCTGCTGTAGTTTTTGAGTCTGCATCTCTCTCATCATCATCACGGTGGCTAGGAGATGTTAACTACCTCGCCTGGTGTACAGGACGTCGTGGGTTCGATCCTGACCCATGACAATGCCTGCTGCTGTAGTTTTGGAGTCTGCGTCTCTTTCTCTCTCTCATCATCATCACGGTGGCTAGATGTTAACTACCTCGCCTGGTGTACAGGACGTCGTGGGTTCGATCCTGACCCATGACAATGCCTGCTGCTGTAGTTTTGGAGTCTGCGTTTCTCTCTCTCTCTCATCATCATCACGGTGGCTAGATGTCAACTACCTCGCCTGGTGTACAGGACGTCGTGGTTTCGATCCTGACCCATGATAATGCCTGCTGCTGCTGTAGTTTTGGAGTCTGCGTCTCTCTCTCTCATCATCATCACGGTGGCTAGGAGATGTTAACTACCTCGCCTGGTGTACAGGACGTCGTGGGTTCGATCCTGACCCATGACAATGCCTGCTGCTGCTGTAGTTTTGGAGTCTGCGTCTCTCTCTCTCTCATCATCATCAAGGTGGCTAGGAGATGTTAACTACCTCGCCTGGTGTACAGGACATTGTGGGTTTGATCCCGACTCTGACGCCTGCTACATATTTGTAGTTTTCGTGTCTTTCTTCGCGTGGTCTCATGGATTTTTATTCGGGTCCTCCGGTTTTTCCCTCCACATTTAGAATCAACTTCACCACGCGTTTAGAGTATTTGGCTGCTGCTATAAATTTCCACGTGATGATGATGAGCCACTTCGTTGAGCTATTATTTGTGTAGGGCTGTTTGTGTAGGGCTGTTTGCATAGGAGCTAACGGATAACAAACACAGTGGGCGGGGACTCCGTGAGTACACGGGGTGGTGCCCGGAACGACGTCCGCACCGGACGGCGTGAGGGGGGTTTCGATCCTCTAGGGGGGTACAAAAAGGGATGAGCCAGAGAGCTCGGGGTTCAGTCTTGGAGTAATTAAGGGAAGACGGAAGACCGGCCAGATAGGCCCTGGACTCCCCCTGGGACGCCGCCCTTGTAAGGGCAGCGCAGGCTGGAGCCAGTGGCGTGGTCCCGGAACCAGAGTTAGTCCTCTGGGACTCCGGGTACCGTAGCCCGACTGACCAGTGTCGGGCCAGACAGCCTCCCCTAGCCCGTTAGTGGAGGACTCGGGTAGGAAGGCTAGCTAGAGGTGTATTCCCAGTTATACGGGTGAGGGGGCCGATACACCCCTCCAGTGCTGTACGACATTGTGTAAATAAATACGTGTGCCTTACTACGGTGTCCAAGCGTCTTCAAGAGTACTTCATCTGGCGTCAGAAGAACCACGAACATGGACACGCGCCAATCAGCTCGGGCCAAAGTACAACAAATGGAAGACGCCGCCGAAATTGTCGAGCCCGAGATGGCTCAACAAGACAACGTGCAGCCGGGGCCGGACGCGTTCTTACCGGAGCGTCGGCATGAAGAGGAGCCGCGGACAGACGAGCTGAGGCTGGCTCACGAGAGGCTGGCTGAACTGCTCTACGCCGCTGCCGCCACGCTGGAAAACATCACGCGGCTGGGGGCTGGTGGTCCACCGCGGGGCGAGGGGAGCCGGCGTCCGGAGCGCCTTCCCGCCATTTCCGAAGATTCAAACTTTGAATTTCCCGCCATCGACGCGGCGACCGCTAGGGGCGTGGCCAACCTCAACCTCGGGTCCGACATCGGCCGCGCTGGGGCTGCCGCGTCAACGACGGAGGAGGGCGCGTCATCAAGGCTGCGACAGGCGATACCATCTGCCGTTCGCGCCGAGACACAGCCGAGTCGGGGAGACAGCAGCCCGCGGGACTCCACGGCAACCGCTGCGCTGCACCAAAGACTGCCTCCGCTTAAAGAATTTGTGGGCGCAGAGGGCGACTGGGGCGGCTTCCAGAGACGCTTCCTCGCCCACCAAGAAATGGCCAAATGGACAGATGCTGAAGCTCTCTGCGCGCTGCCGGCGCTCCTCGACGGCGACGCGCTCGCCGCCCTCACATCAGCGCCGAAGGAGAAGCGCTCTACGCTACCGATGGCGCTGCAGCTGCTGGCCGGGGTCTACGGGCCTTCCGCGGAGTGTAGGCAGCAGTTCTACGACCGCCAGCGGGGCGCGAAGGAGTCGCCGCTGGCATACAGAACAAGTCTCCTGGCGTTGGCCAAGACAGCCTTTCCTCGCATGGACGAGGACGGGGTCGACGCCATGGTGACTGAGAAAATCCTCCTGCTGGCAGACGACCTGGACATCGCCGTCGTGGCACAGGAGGATACAAAGATGACTTCTCTACAAGCGGCGCGACTCCTCCACGCCAACCTGCTGTCGCAGCGGCGGAAGGCCAGCAGGGCAGCGGCTGGGCGTGCGGTGGCGGCAGCCACCCTCCCGGCGGAGGAGGTCTTCGCCGTCAACCATCGTCGGCAGCAGGGGACGGGAGCACGGCCGGGCCAGGATGGGTCGAGCCGCTTCGACCGTCCGTCATCGCCGCCGGCGCTCCCGCGCTGCTTCAACTGCGGCGTCCGGGGCCATGTCGCCTCGGGGTGCCGCTCTCCCCAACAGCGCGGGACGACGCCTCGCCAGGACGCCGGGCCTCCTCCTCCTCCCAAGCTCCATCAACATGATCCGGCGAGTCGCGACACCACACATGTTTGGCCAACACACACACCTGTCGCACACTCTCGCATCGCAACGAATGGGGGGACGACGTTGCATCGCGACGGGCCGGCGCGTACCACTGTGGGGACTCGAATCGAGCCCGGGCAGTGGTCCGCGTTGGCCCATCGCGTTGTGGCCGCATCGTCAGGGTCGTCGGCCGTCGTGGGACATATTGACGGGGTTGAGGTACGCATCCTAGTTGACACGGGGGCATCGGCGACCATTATTTCCGAATTGATTTACAACATTTTACCTGTCCAAAGCCGTCCCTTACTGCCAGTTAATGTCCCATTCTATGCGGCGAACGGGGGCTCCCTTGGCATCATTGGACAGATTCGAGCGCAAATTTGTATCGGGGATATCAAATTATCAGGCCCGATTTTTGTTTCCTCCTTGCTGGCGGTTCCGTGCCTGCTGGGGACGGACTTCTTGGGTAAAATGCCGATCCGTATTTTAATAGACCAGGGATGCATTGAGCTCCCGTCGGGACGGCGCATGGCGTTTTTACCCTCCCCTTCTGTGATTCGGACGGCGTTCGTAACTATACCAGCGTCCGTCGTTGAAACGGTTCGTGTGCCGCCGGGAGCTCAGATGTTAGTGCCTCTAAGACTTCGTCGGCCCTTCGCAGAGGGCATCGGGGCCCAGGGAATCCTGTTGGGACCGTCTAGGGCCGGGGTTAGTGGACCGCATTTGATTCCGGCCCTGACCGTCGTGAGGGGAGATGGGGACCCTTTCATCGCGGTCCTCAATGTGGGATCGCAACCTGTTGTAGTTCCTCGAGGGACGGTGCTTGCGCACGCGACGCCGATGCCCTGCGAGGAACCGGTTGCGAATCATGTCGGCACCGCCGCCCGACTGCACCCACATTCGGACAGCGATGACGGGTGGCTCGACGCGCTTTGTGCGGGATCGACGGACCTGTCAAATTCAGAGCGCCAACAGCTTAGATCGCTACTGCAGGAATTTTCCGACGTTTTTAGTCGGAATAAATACGATTTGGGTTGTACTCATCTGCTGCGTCACCATATTGACACGGGTGACAGCGCGCCAATTCGCCAAAATCCGTTTCGGTTGAGTCCCGCCGAAAAGGACCATGTCAAATTGGCTGTTGATGACATGTTAGCCGCCGACATTATTTCTCCCTCTACCAGCCCTTGGGGAGCGCCGATCGTCCTGGTTAAAAAGCAGGACGGCTCGTTGCGGTTTTGCGTTGATTTTCGGCGCCTTAACAAAATTTCGGTTGCCGACGCATACCCGCTCCCACGGATGGACGAATCGCTGGACGCCTTGGCGGGAGCGCGATTCTTCTCCACGCTGGATTTACTTTCGGGATTCTGGCAGCTTCCTCTGGATGATGAATCGAAACCTAAAACTGCTTTCCGTACACCGCACGGCCTGTTCCAATTCAACCGGTTGCCGATGGGCTTACACTCAGCGCCGGCAACCTTCCAACGTTTGATGGAATTGGTTTTGGCTGGATTGCAATGGGAGTCGTGCCTGATTTATTTGGATGATGTTATTGTCTTCGCTAAAACTTTTGACGAACATCTCCAGAGGTTGCGGGCGGTTTTCCTAAAGATGCGGGCTGCTAATTTGAAGTTCAAGCCCCAAAAGTGTCATTTGTTACGCGATTCCGTGCGTTATTTGGGCCACATCGTAGGGCGCTCGGGTATTGCTACCGATCCCGCCAAAACGCAGTGTGTCAGCTCCTGGCCGACTCCCACCTCGGTGGGAGAGGTCAGGAGTTTTGTCGGCTTCGCGTCATATTACAGACGGTTCGTCGCCGACTTTGCAACAATTGCCAAACCCCTACACGCATTAACATCAAAAGGGGTTCGGTTCCACTGGGGTCAAGAGGAGGAGGCTGCTTTTTGCTCCCTTCGGGACGCCCTGGTAAAAGCTCCTCCCTTGATCTACCCCGATTTTTCAAAGCCGTTTCTGCTCGACACCGATGCGAGCAACACGGGTATTGGGGGCGTGCTTTCCCAGGTGGTTGACGGCGTCGAACGGGTGGTTGCGTACGGCAGTCGGGTGTTGTCTCAAGCAGAGCAAAGATATTGTGTCACCCGCAGAGAACTGTTGGCAATTGTCTATTTCATCCAACAGTATCGCCCATATCTGTACGGTCGGCGTTTCACCGTCCGCACAGATCATGCGGCACTGCAGTACGCCCTGCGAGTTCAACAGCCATCGGGACAATTGTCCCGATGGTTGGAGATCCTCCAGGATTTTGATTTCGACACCACATACCGTAAGGGCGTTCGCCACACCAACGCGGACGCTCTGTCGCGCATGCCAACCACCTCGGAATGTGCGTGCCTCCTGGGGTCGGGACGTTGCAAGCCAGCAGGGGACGTGTCGGTTCCGGGCCTTGCGGCCGCCGCCGACGGCGGGACAGTTGTTCCGAATTCTATTGAACAACAAGGGAAAGATTCCCTGCTGGGTTTGCACATTCAGGAATGGGGGCGCCTCCAGATGGAGGATACCTCCCTCCTCGCGTTGCGTCGTCGCGCCGGGGAGGCAGGGCGGGGATCGGGTGATGCCGACGCATGGGAAATGCACGCGGGGTTGCTGTTGCACTGGGACGGAAAATCCCACCGACACCGGCTGGTGGTCCCTTCGGGCTTACGGGGTAGGGTGGTGTGGGCTGCTCATGAGCGCCTCCTCCACCTGGGTACCCAAAAGACCCTCGCCTTGCTCCAGCGTGATTTCTTTTGGCAAGGCATGACAAGGGATGTCTCAGATCTGTTGGCTTCATGCCCGCGGTGTGCACAGCGAAAACCACCAGCACGAGAATCAAACCCGCCCTTGCAGTCTATCAGGGTCTCCAGAGTAAACGAACTTGTCGCGCTGGATATTCTGGGCCCATTCCCCGCCACCCCTAGGGGTAATAGATATTTGTTAACCGGGGTCGAGTACTTTACGCGCTGGCCTATGGCCTGGCCCCTGGCCAATCAGTCGGCAGCAGCCATCGTCGACGCCTTTGTCCAAGGCTATGTCATGGACAAAGGTGCCCCGGAGCGGCTGCTGACCGACCAGGGTAGAAATTTTTCCGGAAAACTCCTCCAACAGGTTTGTGAGCTCCTAGGAACGAAAAAGATTCGTACTTCCCCCTATCACCCGCAAACTGACGGGATGGTCGAGCGTCTGCATCGCACCATCTCGTCTATGTTATCACAGCAGGTTTCGGACTCACAGACTGATTGGGACTTGAAAATCCAAGGGGTCTTGGCAGCATACAGATTGGCCCCCCATGCTGCAACGGGATTTTCACCATTCTTCCTCATGTATGGGCGCGACCCTGACCCACCCATTCGGGCGCAGCTGCAGATCCCCACACCACTGGGTAAAACAAAATTAATTGACCATGTCAAATTCAACCTTGAAAAATTGACTGAGGCACGGGATGCTGCCATGCTAAATTCAGAACAGCGTCAAAAAGCAAATGAGCGCCTCAGACTGGGTCGCGCGCACGTGCTGCAGTGGAAGCCGGGGGACAGGGCATGGCTGCACTGCCCCCAGGTACCACTCGCAACATCCCCTAAACTGGCGCGGCCGTGGAGGGGTCCTGTAGAGGTGGTCGAGGTTCTGCGGCCTCAGTGTGTTCGCATCAAATGGGGGAAGCGCCGGTGGTTTGTGCACCCCTCGAGACTAAAACCATTCGTTGCGGTGCGAGGCCCCACTCCACACACGCGTGGCCAAACATGTGGGGGGTCGGCCGACTCAAAGGGTCCGTCCTTGCTGCCCTCGCCTGACGTGTCGCCGGCTGTCCCGCCCACAGGTGCACCGGGATTGACGGGCTCGCACCCACCTACCGCTGCGAGGGATGCCGAGGGTCTCGCGACGTCAAACGCGGACTCAATACGGAATGAACAACTGCCACCGGCCGGTCCGCCATCCGGGGTTGCCCCGTGTGACGGGCCTGCAGCAAGGACGCGCGCAAAAATGCGCAGACTCTTATGTTGCATTGGAAGAACACTTAATTCTCTTGTGTACGGTTGCGGGGTGCTGCGTCGGTGGGGAGCTCCTGCCACATTTTTGTTGTGTTGCATGTGTGCTAGGGGTTCCCTGCTAAACCTGTATATACGTCGCTCTTACGGAATTCGTATTTATTCAGGGGGGGTGCGTCGGATTGTTCCCTTCGGGGTTTGTGGGTTTTGTTGTTGTTGTTGTTGTTGTTGTTCCCTTCATGTTATCGTTAAAAACGTTTTTTTGAGGCACACGCGGGGATCCAGGGGTTAATTAACCTTTATTGAAGTTGTTGCAGCCGGGACGGCTGCGAGCTGTACAGGGGGGGGTGATGTAGGGCTGTTTGTGTAGGGCTGTTTGCATAGGAGCTAACGGATAACAAACACAGTGGGCGGGGACTCCGTGAGTACACGGGGTGGTGCCCGCAACGACGTCCGCACCGGACGGCGTGAGGGGGGTTTCGATCCTCTAGGGGGGTACAAAAAGGGATGAGCCAGAGAGCTCGGGGTTCAGTCTTGGAGTAATTAAGGGAAGACGGAAGACCGGCCAGATAGGCCCTGGACTCCCCCTGGGACGCCGCCCTTGTAAGGGCAGCGCAGGCTGGAGCCAGTGGCGTGGTCCCGGAACCAGAGTTAGTCCTCTGGGACTCCGGGTACCGTAGCCCGACTGACCAGTGTCGGGCCAGACAGCCTCCCCTAGCCCGTTAGTTGAGGACTCGGGTAGGAAGGCTAGCTAGAGGTGTATTCCCAGTTATACGGGTGAGGGGGCCGATACACCCCTCCAGTGCTGTACGACATTGTGTAAATAAATACGTGTGCCTTACTACGGTGTCCAAGTGTCTTCAAGAATACTTCATTTGTGATAGCCAGGTCCCTTCTGAAAAAGAGCTACATAGCTCAATGGATCTTACCTGGTAAATAAAATATCTTAATCTATGGGTCTCCGTGTGTCTCTAGGATTATCTTTTTTTCTCTCTGGGTGTCTTTGAGTATGGGTCTCTACGCATCTCTATGAATCTCAACAGATCTTTATGTACTACTCTACGTGTTTCGAGTAGTTGGCTGCTGATATAAATTTGCACACGGTGATGATGATAAGCCCCTTTGTTGAGTTGCTATCATTTGTGATAGCCAGTGTCGCTTCTGAAAAGGAGCTGAATAGCGGCTCAGTGGTTGGGGCCTTACTTGGTAACAATACAAAATAGATTAGTTTTAGTTCAGTCTGTGGGTGTCTATGTATATCTATGCATCTCTATGGCTTTAGAGTATTTGGCTCCCACAAGGTGAGCCATTTGGATAAGCTGCTATCAATTGATAGCCAGGGTGTCAATTCTGAATAAGAAGCTACTCACGGCAGAGCGTCTCGTTTCTCCAGCCGTTCAGGGTGACGCCGGCCCTGGCGCAGGCGGCAGAGTAGGTGGAGAGGGCGCAGCACAGCACGGCATCGTCGAAGCCCTGCAACACCAGGTCGAGCACGCAGCCGTCCACGTAGGGCCGTGGGTCGACGGCACGGGCGCAAGCGGCGAAGTGGCCCACGGGGTCGCTAATCACGCCACACTTGTCGTTCTGTGAGGCCGTGGCCACCTCGTTGGCGCTGGGAGTCTGGCGATTGCCCGTGTCGTCTGAGCCGCTGTCGTTTTCATGCAAAAAAATATATTTTTAACAACAATTTTCTTTTTAAAACACGCTTTTATGAAATGTACTGAAACGTTTAAAATAAATATTTTCTGTTCAAGTATTTTGCGTTTATATATGTTTCATAGACTCTTGTTGTAACTGACTCTACATAAAAGCGTGGGGCGCAAGTACTATTTTTTTGCAAATATGTCTGGACTCACAATGGGAAGTAAGTGTTAATATATTTTTAATATGTTGTAATTTTAACGTAAAAGTTTTAAGCGGGATGGGGTGGGTGGTTGGGTTGGTGGGCGGGTTGGTGGGCGAATTGGTGGGCGGTTTTGTGGGCGGGTGCATGGGTGAGTGAGTGTGGTAGGTGGGTGGGGTGGGTGGTTAGTGGGTGGGCAGGTGGGTGGGCAGGTGGGTGGGCAGGTGGGTGGGCGAGTTGGTGGGCAGGTTCGTGGGTGGGCAGGTTTGTGGGTGGGTGGGTCAGTGGGTGGGTTAGTAGGTGGGTTAGTAGGTGGGTGTGGTGGGTAGGTGGGCGAAACATTGAAGATCATCGACGTCAGACAGGATGGAGCATCCCAGTTCGTTCCTCGCTCGTGCGGGTACTCGATAGAATTCAGCGTAAAGTAGTTGGGTGGAGTGCGTTGTTGTTCATTTGGTGGACCGGGAGATCGATAGTCGACATTCGGTCGCCGCGTCGATGCAATCCGCCGTGATTTCTCAACTTGACAATGGAATGGGTTCCGTGTGAGCGCTGCCACCTTCTTCTACGAATGGCTATTTATCGCTAACCGATTCTAAAAGCGTTGTGAATATGCGGATTTGTCACCACTTTCAATATCCTGGCATCATGCCAGACGTGATGCCAGACGTGATGGTAGGTGGGCAAAGGGTTGGAAGCTACCAGAGTAGCGGGGTTGGCAGATGAGTGGGTGAGGCCTGTGAGCAGTTAGGGTGATGAAGGGAGGGAGTGGCTGCCAGTCTCAACATGTGTCCTGGTTGAGCCTCTTACGACGTTTGCAGTATTAGCTCGGGAAAAGACTCACTGACATTTTATATCCACACACGGACCACAACAAAAACCGACATTCGCCACTAAGTGGCGGTGACGTCACCACGGTGATTTTGCAGGCGAGGTGCACTTTGAGGCCACGTGAAGTGTCGAATGCCTGTTGGCAGGGGATCACGGGACAGACCCAGGTACCATGGTTTCACTGACTGAGATGTCTGACAGATGTACCACCTGTTCCCCCTACTGTACCAACTTGCTGAATTTTAGTCGCCCGGCGCTCCGCTCATTGTTTTGAGCGTCGCTCCTCTGCCCTCCATTGTTGTTGGAGGGCGACTGTCTCCAACTGTCCAGTAGCCTCCTTCATGAGCCTCCTCTACAGAGGCCGATCTTGATACCACTAAGCTCCATATCCTCTCGCACTACATCACTCCATATCTTCTCTGGCCTGTGTCACACCCATTTAGCCCCTTCTATTTGGCCAAACAAAAGCTGTTTAGGCATGCGGTGGCTGGGCATGCGGGCTACATGACCCAGCCAATGCAGCCTTGCATGATGGAGGAGCTCACCGATGGGACTGTGTCCAGACTGTAAGGATTTGTGAGCTCCTCATGCAATCCAGCCTGGTTAAATGCAGGGTGCATCGTAGGCAGGCCAATCTCAATGTTTAAAACCGGGAAAAAGATGTCCCATTAGGGGAAAAGGGAGGGCAAGACCATGGCTGAGAAGACCCGAAGCTTCGTGTGGAGCGACAGACCAGGTAGCTTCCACATGCAGCCGACTGATTCAGAGTGAGACCTCTGGTGTCAAACCAGAACTGGTCAAAAACACAGTGTCCAGGTATGGAAACCGCTGCACTCTCTCCACAACTACACCACCTATTGGGAGTTGAGGGGTGGAGTGTTTAATGACCCAAATACCCAGGTGGGTATTCAGTTTTGGAGGGGCTGATGTTAAGGCCCCACCTCTTAGTGGCACTCCTCAGGTTCACCAGCAGCACCTCCAACTCCTCAGAGTGAGCAGCAATTACCAGATGATCACCATACATAACATGGTTGACCAATAGGGAGCTATCCCTCGACCGCCCGAGCATCGATTAGCCTCCCATTGTATCTATACCAGATGGAGATTCTTCCAGTACAGCCATCGAACGTTTGTCGAACTATGCGGTCGAAATAGATGTTAAATAATATAGGTGCCAGAGGACATCCCTGTCGCACCCCAAGGTGTACAGGGAATGGCTATGACTCCTGGCCACGTAGCTTTACCTGGGCCCGCCCACCATCATGAAGGTCTTTAATGATTGTGAGCAGCGAGTCAGGGATTCCCAGGGGGACCACCACGAAGAACAAAAAACAACCCAGAACCCAGGCCTACTAATGGTATCATAGGCCTTGACTAGGCCAATAAAGCAAAGATGTAGGTCCTGTTGGAATTCCCTACACTTCTGCTGTAGCAGATGGACAGAAAGTATGGCATCTGTGCAGGATCGCCCTGGCCTAAAACCACACTGGGGCTCCGTAAGCCTCTCCTCAGCGTGCCTGGCAAGACGATGTGGAATAATCCTTGCCAAGACCTTTCTGAGTACACAGAGGAGGGAGAAGCCCCTGTAGTTACAGACGCACAAACATCCACATACACACACTTACGTCTCAGAAGAGCCGGGCTCTGTAATCTTCCAGCTGTTGCCGAAGTTGGTGGCCGACGCAGCACGGTTGCCATCCCTCATCACGAAATCGTCGCTGGGGTCTCCATTCTTGTTGGAGCAGAGGCCGCACAGGGCCCCGGCGAAGGAGGCAGGGAGGCGCGCCACGGCGTGGTGGCGCCCGTCATACAGAACCTCGAGCTCGAAGTCACTCCGCAGGCGCATGAAGTTCCCTGCGCGAATCACGGAGAACTCCGCACTCCCATTGGAGTAGTAGTACGGCATGTTGATCTCCACTCCATCCAGCTGTGGTAAATGGGTTGGGATTGGGGGAGGGGGGTGGTTTATCGGTGCTGCTACATTTAGCGAATGCTGCTGACAGGATTGTCCTACCCTGTCTACAGGCGTTCACTACGCAGAGCTAGGACCAGAGAAAAGAACGATATCTTACGATTCATCAGACGTTTTGCAGCATATCATGGCGGTATGTATGGTCCTAAATGTCACGTGGAAAATAGATGGTAAGATCATTAACTCTCGCTGATTGCTCCCACTGCTGCAGCCAATCGGGTGCCAGGACGACAACCCCAATGCAATGTGGCCAACATGTTTTATTTTTATTATTTTATTATTTCCCTTCTACGTGACATAATAAAATATTACATTATTTTATTATGTTAAATTTTTTATTATTTTATTATTTCCCTTCGACGTGACTTTACTGAAAGAACCAAGAAGATGAATCTCTGCAGTCACGAAAGCTTTAAATCGATATGTAAGTCTTAACTGCTCGAGAGATATCTCCTCCGATTACGAACTCCCGACATCGTAAATCCTTTGCTTACTCAGAGTGACAACAAGCCTTTTTTTCCCCGCTTAGGCTACCGTCGGCCATTTATGTAACTCTGGCCACAGATCGCCGCCCCTCCCCGAACGTGCCCGAAATTCGTCGAAGCTCGTAAGCTAAGTAGGGGGCAGGGGCCTGACCAGCACTGGTAGGTGGGGCCCTGCACTCACGTAGACTCTCCAGCCGAGGCCGAAGTGCACGCTGTGGTCGTAGATGTTGACGAAGACATCGCGGGTGTGGGCGATGGACTGGCTGCCGGAGATGAACTCGTTCTTCACCAGCACGTTCCAGCCGGCTCCAGAGCACGGCTGTGTGTGCGCGTGCATGCACACACACACACACACGAAGATATAGGGCAGTGTTAATTTGGTAAACATTCATCTTTAATTGCAGTTGGGAGTCTTCGTCTAGTCGAAAACCACTTGTGGAGTTTTGGTTAAGCATTTTTTTGTATTTCACTTAGTCATTGTCGGTGTTTAGTCGACTAGATGCAGTCAAATATTCCCTGTTTGCATTGTGGCTGCATTTGCGGGCATTAACGCGATGCTGCTGCCCGCTGCATGTTCTTAATTTCGTGCTGTCATAACCTGAAATGAATGGCGAAGTTCAACCAATTTATGACCCGGGCCCTCACTCTTTAGGCCCTAACCTTTTTACACCTTCGGCCCGACTTCTTACTCTTTAGACCCCACCCGTTGCCGATTATTTCCCCACTGTCCAATACTCTTTTGGCCCCACGCCTTTCCTTTTGATGCCCCCGCCTCTTTCTGTTTACGCCCCGCCTCCCCCCATTGCGTGGGCTATAGGGAGCTCTCTGTCGAATGGGGCAAACGCTGTCGGCAAGAGGGAATGACGTAACCAAGTACCAGGCATACGCGGCCAACACGGTCGGTGCTAATGTTTTTATTTGTCTACGTGCGCACACGCAGCAGACACTAATTTAAGGCTGAGTTGAGCTCAGGGAGGCCCAGCATCGCTTCGGATATCGCTTTGTCACCTACGCTGTGCAGGCTCGCAATTAAAGAGAGCAAGTTAAGGGGGGAAAAATGAAGAAGTGAGAGGAAGACTCAAGGTGGTACAAATCACAGAGATGAGAGAGGAAATGCGAGTGTGATTTGGGCATGTGGAGAACCAACAGGAAAATGATGTGCGTCAGAAGGTGCAAGTGGAAGGAAAGAGATCAAGAGGAAGGCAGAAGAAGAGGTGGGGGGGGGGGGGCAATGTGGTGCGATTGGTCCATAGTGGACCGAGGAGCGGAAAGAGAGATGGCGCAGCAGAGGGCAGCATGGAGAAGGTTGGCAAGGACAACGGAACGCCCCACATGAGTGGGACAAATGTGTGGACGAAGAAGAAAAAGAAGTTAAGGGGAATCGTGTTGACTGTGGTCGACAGCGGGATTAGGCTGGGCACATCACGGGCCGTGAGTTGTTGATGGGCACAATGGGAAGAACGCGCCCGGAAAAGAGAGAGAGAGGGGTCACATCCACCACGAAGACGGAGCTGTATAAAAATCGGGAGCGCTATCTGCAGGACAAATGGGAGATGGCGGCGGCGGCTCGGAGAGGCTCCTTCATCCAATGGCGGATAGATCATGGGTGAGACTCGCGCACCTGTGTGAGGGCATAGGTGTAGGTGCCCATGAAGTCGAAGGTGCGGCCGTCGAACGTGACGTAGTGCGGGTCGCCCCAGGCGGTGCACTCCACTAGAGCCACAACAATAGCAGCAGAAGCAGCAAAAACAACAGCAGCAGCAAGATTAATACGAATGAAGCAACCACATTAACAACATCATCACCAACAACAAGCAATGCAAACCTTTTCCTGTTGTTCAATCTATTTGCACAAAACTGGGAGTGGTGGCGGTGGCTTTGCTTTTACACATGGCCGCCTGTGATCCAGCACTGTAGAGGCAGCAGCAGCAGCAGTGAGGGTGGGTGGATCACCGCATAACTGTTGTGAAACTCCCTTCCCATAGGCATCGAGGTGGTGCCACGTCCTGGCCTCCCAGGAGAGGGCAGTACATCAGAATATGGGCTAATCTCCATCTCTTCCACACTCCCCGTGCGTGGGTGCAGAGGAGGAGCCATACCCTTGCTCTGACAGATAGAAGGCAGATATAGCAGAGTGTGGGCTAATCTCCACCTGCTCCATACCCCCTTCTCATGCACTAATTGCCATCTGTTTGTCATATGTGCAGGGATATAGTGTTGCTCCCTTGTGCAAGGCAACAGCGAGGGGATGGCGACTCGGTGTGTGTCTCTGCTGGATGGGCACAATGACAATTGTTTTTGGTGACAACGCAGGAACTCACGGATCTTGTAGTGGCACCCGTGCACCCCCTTGCTGTCCATGCCACAGAAGTTGAAGGTGAGGTCGCAGGAGTTCGACTTGCACTGGATGTTGTTAGGAGATACGCATGTGCACTGCATGGCGCACCCGGGCCGCCAGAACGCCTCGTTCAGCTGTACAGGGGCGAGCAGGTGGAGGGGAGCAGAGAGGGTAGATAGTCTCGTCACATGCGGGGTAAAAATAGCTCTCCTACATACCACCATCCATAAGGCTAACCCTACACCCAATGATAACTGGTAAACCCTAATCCTGAGCACCCTAATCCCTCATCCTAAGTCGACATCCAAAACAATAATTCTTAACCCGAACCCCAAAAATCTAACTTAAACAAGAACCCATGAACCATAATCCGTAATGCTCACCTCAAAACCCTCACCATAAACCCCGATCACCTAACCCTCATTGCTAACCAATCAATCTAAACTATAACCCCTGAATCAGAGGTAGGGAACCTTTGGGGGCCCGTGATCTCAATCACGTGGCTCATGACCACATGAGGCCGACCGCTTCAAAAACAGACCCACAAGCGGAATCCATCGCCGGGGTGGACGAGTGCGGTTGGGAGTGTGAGCAGAGCGGCTGGAGCCACTCCCCTGGTAGTTGAGCCTCGAAGGTATGTCGTCTCTCTTGGTGGATAGTGCGAGTGAAGCGGCGGTGGTGGCAACCACTCACCTTGTAGTAGCCGCCGTCCGTGACCCAGTTGAACCTCCCAGAGATGTGGTATCTAATGGCAGTGAGTGTGGGGGGAGTGTGGCAGTCCGGGGTGTGAGCGAAGTGGAGGCGGTGGCGACCACTCACCTTGTAGTAGAGGCCGTCCGTGTCCCGGCACCCGCACTGGCCTGGATGTACGCATTGGTCGCCATCCCATAGCTGGGTGCTGTCGGCGCACTCGCAGTCCTCCACACAGGGGTCTGCGCACTGTGCTGGGGCTGCGGGGTCGTAGCATGTGGCCGGACACGCGGTGGCACACGAGCTGAACCGCGTGCCCGCGCCACAACTCGTCACTGCGAAAGAGACAAAGACCCCCCGCGTAGCCTTAACATTCTGTTGAGGAAAGTGTTGCGAGTGGTGCCGATGAAGGCCGGCCACGGTGGCGCATGAGGGGGTAGGTGGCCAGCCCCATGGCACGCCGCTCCGAAAGAAACAAAGACCTACCCCCATGGTGTAGGCCTTTTAACAAAGGTCTCCCACGTTCCCGAAGTGGATCATGAACAAAAGGCTGCATCGGTCAGGCGGGAAGCAGCGCGTAATTAACATGACCAGTTTTATTTTTATTGTCACCTACGTGACTTTACCGAAAAAACCAAAGAGTATGGATCCTTGCAGTCACGAAAACTTCAAATCTAAAATGACCAGTTTTGCATGCTCATTTCACTTTCATAACAACTGCGGCTGTGATTTCAAGAATTTCGTCAACATCCAGAGTAGTGGTGCTGGCTATCTTAGAGTGGCAGTGGTCGTGTCACTATGGTTCTCTGCGGTGAGTCATGAGGTTCTTAAGAACAAGCGGCGCTGATATCGTTATTACTACTACGACGACTCCGCCTCACCAAAATAAAATGAACGTCCAACCGCTCACAAGTCCCACGATTCAGCGGTGAACGGTGACAACCCACCCAATGATCCGCAGCGTGGAGACGTTTCAGAATGGGAGAAGGGGGTTAGATGAGTGTTGGGATTTAGATAGCAGTCGGAAAGTCCATCCACCACCACCCGCCAAAGTTACCGCAGCTGGTGCCGTTCTTCCACGGGTCGGCGAAGCTGAACCCGGCCGCGTTGCAGGCCGCCACGTACGCCTCCAGCGACTGGCACAGCACCGACACATCCAAACCCGACAGCACCATGTCGAAGACGCAGTCGGTAAAGTACGGCGCGGGGTCAACGGTCGTGAAGCACGCGGCCAGCGTGCCATTCGCGTCTTGTAGCCGCCCGCAGTTCTGGGGGCTGGATGCGATCGCCGACTTGCCGGGGTGCAGGATAATGCCGGACGAGGCTCCCGTGTCACTGCTCCCACTGTGGGGGCATGGTTCACGAAAGGAAGGAATTGCAATGTGGGCACGTGGCGCTTGTTGAAATTCCACCGCAGCTCACAATACGTACTACTGTATGTGTGTACTATTGAGACCTCCTTTACCAGTGGCAAAATATAGTAGTAGGTTTTCACCCTTTAAACTGGTACAAAAACTGACATCTTTATACAAGGGGTCATGTGGTCCAACACCAATGGAGACTAGGCTCGAAGAAAAGCTGTCTCGGGTGTGGACCAATCAACTTCAAGGACAGTGCATATCATTATCAGAGTTGTTTCTTTTTGTTTGCATTTTGACTGCTTGTGTTGTGGTTATTGCAAACATGATGCCTTGTATAAAGGTGTCAGTTTTTGTACCAGTTTAAAGGGTAAAAACCTACTGCTGTATGTGTGTAGTTGAACTTCTTTGGCATCGAATGCAGCCAACTGCGTGAATCGTAGGTTTTGGGGGGGGGGAAGGACAACAAACTAAACACACCAACAAGAAGCAGTTCTAAAGAAATTTATTTCTCAATCTAGATGACGATTTAAAAGTGCATCATAGCAGACGGCCACAGAAGCGCATCTGAAAGCGCCGCGTGATTCGGTGGCCATCTTTGTTCGACGGCCAGCCAAAAGCACTACTCCCAACCTTCGAGTTGCTATGCACCAGCTCCATCACAGTGTGCATATGCGTGTGCACATATGTGCGCGTGTGCGTCGTAGCGTAAGGGGAGCAGTGGCGCATTGGTTAGCACGCTCCACTACAAACCATTTTTCCCCACTCGTGGCCACCACCAACACCGATGACGATGACCTTTCCCGGGCCTGGGCCTCTGCTAGGTCGACTCAGTCTCGAGTGAGTACCTGGTGCAGTTTATAGTAAACATCGCCAGTCCCGATACAGCCGCTTAAGGCTATCCAGCCCGTTAATGCTATACAGCCCGTTTAAACTACACAGCCCATATAGGCTATACAGTTTGTTAAAGATATACAGTGAGTTTAGGCGATGCAGCCAGTTAAGGAGACCATTGTCTTTGTAAGTTCCTACACGGCACCTCTCTGCGTTCCTCCTCCCGGGAACCTCCCAGCTGTTGCCAAATGTGGCCGCGTCGGGAGCCTGGGAGTGATCGGGCATGGCGAAGTCGTCGCTCTGGTCACCGTTCCACACCCCGCACACACCACACGTGCCGTTCCAGTACACGTCGTGGTTCAGCAGAGACACCACCACCCTGTTCCAACCTGTGGGTGATGGCGGGGGGGGGGAGGGGGTAAAGGGACAGACCGCGTCATGACATATTTCGCAAGTGTTTGAATAATCAATATAAATCCTTCAGAATAACAAAAGGTCAAGCACCAAGTTCACACCGGGAAACCGAACGTCTAAAACGCAGATCATCGTAAGTCGGACCATGGTAAACCCGGCCGCCGCCTGTGTATTCCCTCCGTGTGTTTGACGGACGGTCTCGCGAAACGACATTGATCGAAATTGACATCGGGGTGAGGACTCTCCCTGCAGAAGACGCGACCACGGCGCAAACTTCCTCCCTCCTAACCCCCTCCTCCCTCCCTCCTCCCCCTTCACCTTCCCCTCACCATCGTATTCGACGCTGAAGAAGATGTCGGTGGTGAGACGCACGTAGCTCCTGGAGCCAGTGATGCGGAACCTCTCCCCAGGCTCGTAGTACGGCAGGTTGATGGCTTGCCCATCGAGCTGTGACGCGAACGCGGCGGCACAGTGGTACGGGTCAGTGAGAATTCTGCGGCAGTGTTTTTGCAAGCACGGTCGCTGCTCGCTTTAAGCAGCCTCAGCATCTCAAGGTTGAGCAGAAGGGTAGCAGCCTTCGCGTGGACCCACCCTGTCGTCAAGCGAGGAATCACGGCAAAACTGCCGTCGACACGGCGACCGAACGCTGACCATCGATCTCCCTCTCGGGTCCCCAGAACAACAACAGCAACAACAACACGAGGCCACACTAGTCGCCCCAGTTCAGGGCCAAACAACGACAGCGGAGCCAGATGGGCCCTGTCTGGCACGATAGTGGAATAACAGCCTCTCCTTTTTACAGTGAGCGTTTGAACAGTCCACGTGGCCACACGCAGTGATTTCCTGCTATTGCCGGAGGTACCTCGAAGGGAGAGGGGGGGTGGTGATGGGGGGTTAATCTCCTGGCTCTGCCAAACGGGGTTTGGCTGGGAGACGTCATTGGCACATGTCCCCCCGGGGCCTCCAATACAAACTCAAATGGATATTTTCAAAGTGTTTTAGTTAGAGGTGCAGCAGTCACCAGTCCCTGGTGCCCACCCAGAGCCCTCCTGTTGGCCACTGTGGCGGCTGCAAGTGCCATGAGGGTATCAGCCTCGTGGCACCGCCAATTAACATGGTTGAAATGAGCTTTCACTCCCTTGCACTCACCCAGACGGCGCCGCTCTTAAGAAAGGAGATAGTGTAGCCGTAGATCTCGGTGTGCACCTCCCGCGTCCAAGCAAAGTCCGTGTGGCCCCGGTATTCGTTCTTGGCGAGCACTCGCCACGCCGTTGGCTGCTGCTGCCCGCCCAGGCAGTTGGATGCCAACACGAAGGTGTGGGTGCCCATGTAGTTGAAGAGCCGCCCGTCAAACGAGCTGTAGTGGGGGTCGCCAACGGCGTAGCACTCGGCTGTGGGGGGGGGGGGGGGTGCCAGAGACTTTATCGCAAAATATCGTCACAACCCTTCAACACGACTCATCCACTCCTCAAAATCTTTTATTTCTAGATTTGAAGCTTTCGTGACTGCAAGGATTCATATTCTTAGGTTTTTTCGGTAAAGTCACGTAGGTAAAAAAATTTAATTAATAAAAAGTAAAATAAAAATCAAATAAAAATCACGACGTTTCGGAGGCAACACAAGCTTCCGTCTTCAGGTGGAACAGCCATAGCACGATAGCTGTATCAAGTGAGAGAAATTCCAAGAACAGTCACAGCACGATAGCTGTATCAAGTGAGAGAAATTCCAAGAAAACCGTATTTTTATATATACTGGTTGAGGGTGGGAGGAGCCAAGGTAGGCCCTGAATAGTATTTTTGTGAGGATCGGTGCGGCTGAAGCACGCTGTTAGGAAAGAGCCTTTGTGTAAACTAGGTGCGGATGATGTAAAGGTGCATGTAAAAGGGACTGAGCCTTTTTGTTATGTAGAGATGATGCGGCTGAAATCGCTGCCAGGAAATTAGTCTTTGTTGTGTAGAATGGTTGACTGAGCCTATTATTATGTAGAGGTGGTGCGGCTTAAATCTGTGTTATATTACACTAAAAATGGTTTTATGTATGAGTCATTGCTTTAAAATGTCGCAAAAAAGTGTTCTCATAAAAAGAAGACTTTTAACGTGTACAGGGCTGCTTCAAATTGCTCATACAAATGGTTTTCAATGAAGTATTTGACAAGTGGAAATGCTGCTTAAAGGTTATTGAACTCATAATTGATTATACATGTGTACGTTGTCTTGTACAGTATGGTACAGGTACTGTAAATGTACCTAGTTTTATGTACATGAAAAATACGTATTTTTGTGGCTAGGCAACATTCTACTAAGTTACGGTCCCTATTCCGACCTTGTTCCATTTTTTATTGCGTTACACAGGCAATGTTTACACTCGTAGGTCCCTACCCCCCCTATCCATGAACATGGAGTAGTATTCCTATGGGGGGAAAGGTCCCATTATACGTGGTCTCGTTATAAGTCACAACTTTCCGGTCCTTAATAATCCTCGATGTATATCAGGGACCCACTGTAAGTACATTATGCATGCACATTCTGACGTTTGACACCGCTGTCACTCAGGCATTTGGGCCGATTGACACCGCTGCAACTTCAGCGATTGGGCGCGGCGACGCTCACCGTAGACTTTCTTGCGCAGCATGAACACCCAGTCCTTGTGGCCGTGCGTGTAGCTTTTCGTGATGGAGCCATTGACGACCATCATGGCGGCGCCCTCGTCCACGGTGATGTAGAGCGGGACGCCGCCGCTGAACACGTAGGGCGGCGTGGTGAAGCGGACCGCCGTGCCGTTGGGCAGCGGCGTGACCGTGGTGCCGTCCACGCGGTACACCTCCCGCCCGCTGCGCAGCTCCCAGAAGCGGAAGTACCTTGAGACGGTAGGCAGGACGATCTGGTGGGGGCAGGGGGCAAGGGAGAGGGTGGAGTGGAGTGAGTAGGGCGTTGTCGTCTTCTGGCCATATGGCTGCTAATTTAAACGCAGAGCCTCGAGTTCAATTTCACATTCGAGTGGTTATTCGATGGATAACAACCACGTCAGGAGCATTGGAGTGGCATCGCTGTGATGTCTACCTTCGTATTTGTGGATCAGGGCATTGCATCGTTATATGTTGTACGGTCTCTGTTCTGGGGTAGTGATAGGAGCTGCTGATTTGGATATAGAGCTACAACTACAATGTCACATGCAGGTGGTCAAGCGACAGACAACCACGTCAGGAGCAGTAGTGGAGTAGCTGTATCATCATCATCATCACCACTGTGATGTCTCCTTCTTTGAATTTGTGGATGGGGGCATTGAGCCATTACACGTTGTGTGGTCTCTGTTCTGGATGACCACGATCGCACCACGACTACCAGAAAGTTTTTAATTTTCCATTTGTGCATCTTCAAGTATGCCATGGTTTATGCAGAGTGGACCTTGAACTGAGTGGGACAAACGCGTGGAAGCAGACGAAGAAATTGCATATGCAAATCAATCGTGAGAAAATACGTTCCCTTGCCCACCTTGTCGTTGAAGTTGATCGTCCACTCGATGGGGAAGTCGTTGGTGGTGATGTTGTCGTAGGAGAATGCGATGGGTCCGCCGGTGCCTAGAGTAGACATGAGACACGTGACACACCGGGGCATTAGTGCTGCCCATAGACTCGTCACACAGATACCCACCGACTCATCCATCCGAGACCCATAGACTCGTCACACAGAGACCCATAGGCTCATCACATAGAGACCCACAGACTCGTCACACAGAGACCCATAGACTCATTACTCAAAGACCCATAGACTCGTGTGCCACCGTGCCGGAGTGGCGATGTTTATGTGGCACATTAGGAATGGATCACTCTTTTAATTATATCTTTGTGCAGCAAGGGAGTAAAGTGTGGTTCTGTGAAAGTCCTGATGTGCTGTGCAGTGAATCAATTTATGTGTGTACAGCAGCATGTGATGACTGAGTTGGGCCTGTAGGTGGCTGGCAGGGTTAATAAATAACCGCACGTGTAAACCAGCCACATGGTTAATGGCGACTCGGAAGAAATTATGTTGTAACACGTGCTGTTGCATTTTACAGGTAAAGGACCCAAAGGTTGTTTTTGATCGTTATATAAATGTTCTAGACTTGTTCTAGACGTTAAGCTTGGCTTTGAATTGTTCGTTTGTGATATATGCAATTAGAGGCGTTTTAGCACTGCATTGTAAAGGGATGACGCACTGTAATTACTTACTATCATTGTAATTCTTTAACTCTAATACTGTTTAGTCTATAACCATGCCCATGTACCCAGAGTATGACTACTTGCAATGCTATTCAGAATAGAACACATGTAAAGTAGTAAGCTGTACAATGGTGATATACAGTACGGATACTGTACACATACGGTACATATAACGGGTGTAAGATACCGATATAAGTGGATGGTATAGATAGACATACAGCTCAGGATTAAAGGAATATTGAATAGTGATGTGCAAATGTGATTGTCAGAGACAAAGAAGGGTTATCAGTAATAGAATTGGGTTTAAGAGAAAACTGTTAATGAATAACCACACGTGTAAACCAGCCACATGGTTAATGGCGACTCGGGAGCAATGCTGGTTGTAACACACGTGCTGTTGCATTTTACAGAGTGACGGTGCTGTTCTTCACAATATTAATATTAACCACAATAAATGTGCTTGCCCTCGATTTGGAGCACCTTCCCATGTCCTTCATTTCGAGTGTGCAACATTTACACACCCCACTAGGTAACATCACAAATCATAGCTCAGTAAAGTAGCAGCCAAATACTCAAAATGCATGTTTCAAAATGTGGATGGAAAAACCGGAGGACCCGGAGAAAAATTCACACGACCACGTGGAGAACATGCAATCTCCAAATATACGGCAGGAATCAGGGTTGAAATTGAACCCACGATCTCCTTGTATACCAGCTGAGGTAGTTACTGTATCAATCCACAGTGTGTGCAATGATATAGTAAGACTGTTGCATATCCTCAGTTATTTGTCCCGCCATCTTACTACGTGGCATTGCGTATTGTTAGTACATCGTATCTCGTCAAACTTTCCTGGCACTTTTAAGGAGAGCATCTCTCGCGTTAAACGAGGCCTCCCCATTTACGCATATTCATGATGTAATATGAATGCGAATGAATGTGCGTGCAGGGCTGAGCAATGTGATTGGCTCACCTTGAACGACGACATTGACGCAGCGCAGCTCGGTCTCCTGGCTGCTCGCGCACGGCACACATGGGCGAATAACGAACGGGTGAGTGACGCGTGCAGGCGAGTGATGCCCGAGTGAGTAACGCGCGCGGGTGAGTAATGCGGCCCACACTACCATCTCAACCTTCCATTATCCTCGTCCCAGGACTTGCAATCCCATAAATAAACAAAAAACATCGACTTAAAGCAACACACCTCTTGACCTGTTTTATGTACCTATGTTAAACTTCTTTGGCACTGTACGTAGTGAACCGCGCTAATCGGAGGTGCGGGGGAAGTACAACAAACTAAACATAACAACAAGCAGTTCTAATAAATACGTTTGTCAAGATAGATTATTTAAAAGTGCATAGCTTCGGTGGCTTCCTAATATTGAAAGATTATTGAGCGCAAATAAAGATATCCAAACTGTTGATACTGATAAGGGCCAATGTCTCGCGAGGATTATGATAATAAAAAAACAACCCAACCAATGCCTTTGATTGTAAGACTACTGCAATCATTGCCACGTCGTCAATTCCCAAGGAAGAGCAATACCTGATCAAACTAAGGGCATCAAAACCATCAAGACTTCATGGATTGCCAATAATTCACAAACCTGATGTCCCATAAAGACCCATAGTACAATAGGCCCTGCCACATTCAAATGAACACAATACGTAACAAAACAAATATAGACCTTCATCAACAGGGCCTCTTCGCTCATTAAAAACTCAGAACATCTTGTAAATATAATTAAATATATTAAGCTTAACCCTAATGATATTCTGATACGTTTCGATGTGACTTCTCTGTTCACGAGGGTTCCGCTGAACGAGCCAATTAAGTTACTCGATCCTCTGGTAACTAGCACAGGTTTACCCAACGATATCCCACGACTAGCTCATAAGTGTCTAAAGAACACCTATTTTTCGTGAAAATGTGATTTCTATAAACGAAAGGAAGGAGCCGCAATGGGCTCTCCTTTGTCTAATGCCATTGCGAATCTGTACATGGAAGACTTTGAAGCAAAAGCAATAGCTTCAAGCACACAAAAACATATATTTGGTTTATATATGTGGATGACACATTGGTAGTCTGGTCACATGGTAAAGATACACTTAATGCATTTTTAAATCATCTCAACTCGCAAAACCCATCCAGTTCACCATGGAAGTGGAGGTGGATAACACTCTCCCATTTGTGGATATTCTGCTCAGGCGCGGCCGAAACAGTAAAATAACACACAGCGTTTGCCAAAATAAAATGCACACTGACGCCTATCTGAATGTGGAGTCACACCATCACCCCACACATAAATCCTCTCTCATTAAGTCGATCATACATCAGACTAGGAATGTGTCGGATGGTGAAATTCTGAGGAGTGAAATTAAACATGTTAAAAAAGCGCTGCAATTGAACGGTTACAATGATGCACAAATCAACAGGACAATTCATGCTAACACCAAATCAAATAGCACAAGTATAGAAATTGACCAAGAAATTTAAACTATTAAAATACCGTGAATTTCGGGAGTAACTGGTAAATCAGCCAGATTTTTGAAGAAAAAAAAGTCCGGGTAAGATTTGGCATGGTACATAAAATAAAAACGAATATCTGATACTGAAGATGTATTACCAAAGCTATCAACAAAAGGTGTGTACCGGATTAATTGCTCCTGTGGTAAATGCAACGTTGTTCAGACGGGACGAATGTTCAGCATGAGACTAAAAGAACATACTCTTTGGTTCTTTCGGTAAAGTCACGTAGGTATAAAATAAAATAAATCACGACATTTCGGGCACAACACAAGCATCAAGATTGAACCGCCTCTACGGGGAGGTTTTTCACATATCTATTCCCACCTGATGACGGACGCTTGTGTTGCGCCAAAAAAGTTGTGATTTTTTTTCATTTTATACCTACGTGACTTTACCGAAATAACCAAATAGTATGGATTCCTGCAGTTACGAAAGCTTCAAATCAAGACTAAAAGAACACCAAAGGCATATGAAATAATCCCAAATACAACTCGGCAGTTGAAGAAAACACGTGTGCCAAGAAAGTCATTCAAATGCCACCCCCCCTCCACTCCTTGTCTGCCGGCTCTACTGACGCGTTGCTGTCGGAAGCGTAGAAGCAGATCTGGTGGCTCTGCATGTCCTTCGGTCCCGGTGTCCAGCTCAGCGTCGTGTGGAAGAGCTTCGAGTTTCCAGCGTCGGCCTCCAGGGCACCCTTCTGCACCCCGACAGGCGCGATGGTTCCCAGCCGCATGATCGTCACGCTGTGCGGACAGACACGCACAGACACACATGGACACACAAACACAGGGACACACGCGAAACACACGCACATACATACGGATACATGGACACATGTGGACACATGGACACACGCGGAAGAATAAGGGGGGGGGAATGGATGGAGAGGGAGGTCATGGTGGTCAAGCGGTCACCAAGACGGGTGCCACTGAGGTCACCACACCTACTGATCGTCATCTCTAGGGGGTGGTGTGAAATCTCTAGGGGGTAACGAGACATCTCTCGTGGGTAGTGAGTCATCTCTAGGGGGCAGTGAGACATCTTTAGTGAGCAGCGAGTTCAATGAGCGTCTCTCCCGGTTGACGATGCCACCGCCGCTCGTTCGCTCACTCACCCTGGTGCCGCGTCGCTGGGCAGGGTGATGTCCACCTGCAGCTGGAAGGGGAGCCCCTGCGTAGCCTGGAACGTTTGTCCGGCACGGGGGGTTGCTCCCGTGAACAGGGGACCCGAGCACGAGCTTCCCGTCTCGACTGCCAAAGCAAAAAGACGGCGGGGGGTGCGGGTACATGTTTTACTCGCGCGGTTCAGATCAGAATGTCAGAATCTTTATTTTGACTGCAGGGGGAATCTGATGAGATGTGAAGCTCTTTTCTCACAGATGTCTAGTTAGGGGCACGGGGTCAGTAGGTTCCGACAATAAACAATGCACAACAACCATCAGAGAACAAAGTATAAAAAGGTGAGCAAATCAATAAAGGAATACAAGTTAAACTGGGCTGTTTTTTTATCATACCTGGTAAAGCCCACTTGAGCTATGATACATTATATTTCAGAAACGACCTGGCCACAAATGATAGCTCAACGAAGTGGCATATCATGTGGAAATGTATCACAGCAAAATAATCTGAATAATATAGATGCATGTTTCTAAATGCGGAGGGAAAACCCGGAGGACCCGGAGAAAAAAATCCATGCGACCACCAAGGGGAGAGAGAGAGACACGCAGACTCCAAATATACAGCAGACGTCAGGTTTGAGATCGAACCTCCGACCTCCTGCATACACACCCGAGACAGCTTTCCTTAGAGCCTAGTCTCACATGGGTTGGACCAGATGACGCCAAAAACTTCAAGGACAGTGCACATTATCAGAGTTATGTCTTTTGTTTGTATTATGACTGCAGGTATTGCGGTCTATGCAAACACGACTCCTTGTAAAAAGGTGTCAGTTTTGTTGCCAGATAGAAGGGTAAAAAAACAATTATCAAGATCGGCACTGTTAATGTAGTTGAAAGGTATGCTTTCACGTTGATCCGAAATGTACCGAAATGTCGAGTTATCCTGATTTCAGATGATGATGATGATTATTTATTAATCTGAAAATAAGGTAACACATCACTTCGCGACGCGTGCTCCTAACAGGTGTGCTGCGACTCACTCTCGAAGAGGATCTGCAGTGGGATGCTGGAGAGCGGGCTGCTGGGGGAGTACGAAGCAGAGTCCATGGTGATGCTATTCCGCGGGAAGTCCTCGATCATCAGAGCCAGGACCCAAAGGCCGGAGGCGGTCATGGGCACCGTGAACGTGATGGTGCACGTGTCCTGCCACACACACAGCGGCAACAGCAACACAACACGTGGCACATTCATTAATCCGTCCACGTAGTTATCCGTTTGCCATGCAGGCTTTCGGGGTCATCACTGTGCGGGTGTTTTATTTTTTCCCACTGGCTACGTATCGTGCCGAGCCTGAACCAAACCGTGATGCGCTGGCCTTGCAGGAAGACGTCTAAATCTAGCTCGGGGCCAGGCAGGGCCTGGGGGTGGGGCTAATGACGCGTAGATTGAGTTGTGACATTATCATGCCTGAAGAAGCTAAACAAAATGGCGTCCAAGCGACGTCGGTCCCTTGGGGCTATGAATAAGTGTGTGCGTTAGCGAGTGTGTGTGTGTCTCTTTATGGATGTGTAGTGGTGTTAACTACTCGCTGTTCGCAAACTGTGAGAGCAGATAGTAAACAAGGTTTTCCCGCTCAATCAAACGGTCAGGGTCAAATGGGGTGAGGTAGGATCCAAACGCCAGATTGGGAAGGACCAATCAGAGGGTCCCACAAGGTGGCCGGGGATTGGACAACCCGGCCACGAACAGGTATAAAAGCCAGAGCGCTGAGAGCTCTAGGAGGAGTTTTGCTACACGAAGACCCAAGTCGGCCGAAGACATCTAGGACCCTGGACCAAGCCCTCCAGCCCTTATCAGGGCTAGGGCTCAGAGTAACCAGTGGTCGGGGAGAGATCCCCTAGGTCCAGCCAGAGGACGCTGGGAGAGCAGGGAGATTACATAGCCTGCAAGGTCCGGAGGCTGTACCTTCTGAGGGTAATGGGTGAGGGGACCATATACCCCTTAGTGTGATAGGGACTGTGTATTAAGATAATAAACAGTGTGTGCCATAAAGAAGTTTAGAAGTCCGTCTTTACAACACAACTGGCATCAGAAGATGGAAACAAGACGAACGAACCGCAAGCTCCGACTCACCTGTGGGGGCTGAGGGCGGCGCTGAAGACGCTGGCGTGCCGACAGCCGCCCCACCACCAGCGGTGCAGCCGATCGCCGCGAGCGGCTGCATCCAGGCTGCTCACGCCCGTCTCGCCCAGCTACTGCATGCTGCAGCAGCCATCCTCGAAGAGATTACCTTGGAGGCTGCGGGCGGAGCGGAGCAATCGACGGCGGACATTACCGCCATCACAAACCCGAAAGAGATCATGTTTCCCACCGATGGGTCACGTGGTTCCGCCGGAAGCGGAAGCCACGTGGATGCTAGGAACTCCGGCGGCCAATCATGGCACACCGCGTCATCAGAGCACGACGCTGCCTCTGCAGGACGCTCCAGCAATGCCACGTCATCACGGCTGCGACGCCGTACAGTAAATGTCGTGGATCAGGCGATCGCCGCTTTCGGGACCGAGTCCGACCTGGACGAAGACGACGACACAGCTGCTCTACAGCAACGCCTGCCCGTCTTCCGTGAATTCTCGTCCACAGGGGGCGACTGGGCGGCATTTGAGCACCGCTTCCTCAGCCACCAGGAGATGGTGGGCTGGTCAGATGCACAGGCTCTTCGTGCACTACCAGCCACCTTGGACGACGACTCTCTCACTGCGCTTATCTCCATTCCCAAGTGACAAAGAGCGACATTACAAGCGGCACTTCGGCGGCTGTCCGATGTCTACGGACCTCCTTCCGCCACACGCCACCAGTTTTACGAGAGGCGGTGCAAGCCAAGGGAGTCGCCATTGGCGTTCCGCACCGCGCTACTCGCCATGGCAAGAGCGGCTTACCCCCGCATGGACGATGAAGCCATAGACGATCTCGTCCTACAGAAGCTGGTGGAGATGGTGCGGGGACTGCGCCTTGTCATCCAAGCCGTGGATGATGAAGACATGTGCTCATTGCGAGCTGCCCGGAGCAACCATGCTCACTTGATGCTCGACCAGGACGAGCCCATCACCGTATCGGCTACGACATCGGGGCCTGCCAGCAGAGACAACGATCGCTCTCCAGATCGGGTCTTCTCAACGTCCAGGGCGACAGGCCGGCGATCACCGGATCGCACCAGATGCCGCGACGTGACGTGCTTCAACTGTGGCCACCGAGACCACGTCTCTTCCGACTGCCGTGCACCTCGTCGGCGCTCCTCTGGATCCCGAGACCGGGACCACAGGGCTCCCAGCACACCGCGGCATAAACAGGCGAGTCGCGGCACCCCTCATGCTCGGCCCTCTCTCACACCTTACACACCACAACGCACTGTTGACTTCGCTCGGGATTCGGCGTATGACGCACGGTGTTCGGGCGACTCTTCACGGCCACTCCGACCTGAGCAGTGGTCAGAGCTGGCCCATAGCGTGGTCGCAGCAACGGCGGGCTCCTCGGTGGTTGTTGGTTCTATCGAGGGGGTAGAGTTTCGTGTGCTTGTCGATACTGGTGCATCGGCCACTATCATTTCTGATTTAATTTATAACATACTGCCGGTGCGATGTCGTCCAATGCAAAAGGTCTCTGTTCCGTGTTTTACCGCAAATGGAAGTTCCCTGGGGATTCTCGGGCAAATTCGGGCGCAAATTGCGATTGGTGATATTAAATTGGCCGGCCCTGTTTTGGTCTCTTCCTCCCTCATGGTGCCGTGTCTCCTGGGTACTGATTTTCTTGCCAAAATGCCCATTAAAATTCTCATCGACCAGGGATGTATTGAACTCCCTTCGGGCCGCTGGATGGCATTTTTACCCGCAGCCATGCACTCACGGACGGCAAATGCCTCCGTGCAGGCTTTTACGGCTTGCGCTGTACGCATTCCGGCAGGAGCACAAATGCTTGTACCCTTGCGGTTAAAGAAACCGCTCGCTCCCACCGCCTCAGTAAATGGCATTCTGTTGAGACCCTCCAACACAGCAGTTAAGAGCCTATCATTGGTGGCCGCACAGACTCTCGTAGCGGGCGACAGGGAGCCATTTTTACAAGTTTTAAATGTTGGTCTGTCCGAAACCGTCATTCCACAGGGGACAGTGCTCACTCATGCGACAGTGGCGCCTCTGGGGACCGAGGTTGTTGCAAATGTATTTGACAGTCGGCAGCCTCGCCCTCCTCCTAAGTTAGATGAGGGATGGATTGACACTCTTTGCGTGGATGCCGGCGATTTATCCGGGTCACAGCAGATTAAATCGCGGGCTCTTTTGCGGGAATTCTCGGATGTGTTCAGCAAATCACAATTTGATATTGGCTGCACCAAGCTGCTGCGTCACCACATTGATACTGGTGATGCTGCCCCTATCCGCCAAAACCCGTTTCGGCTCAGCCCGGCGGAGAAACAGCATGTCAAATGGGCAGTTGACAACATTCTGGTGGCTGATATCATTTCTCCTTCAACCAGCCCCTGGGGTGCTCCGATAGTGCTGGTCAAAAAGCACGATGGCAGTCTTCGATTCTGTGTCGATTATCGGCGCCTAAATAAAATTTCCATGGCTGACGTCTATCCTCTTCCACGTATGGATGAGTCATTGGATGCTCTGGCAGGGGCGCGTTATTTTTCCACTTTAGACCTTCTGTCGGGGTTTTAGCAACTTCCCCTCGACGAAGCGTCAAAACAAAAGACTGCTTTTCGGACACCACAGGGCCTTTTCGAGTTTAATAGATTGCCCATGGGTCTCCACTCGGCCCCAGCGACGTTTCAGAGGCTCATGGAGCTGGTCCTCGCTGGGCTCCAGTGGGACTCATGTCTCATCTATCTTGACGACGTTATCGTTTTTGGCCGCACGTTCAACGAACACATTGAATGGTTGCGTGCTGTTTTCGAAAAGATGCGAGCTGCTAACCTGAAATTCAAACCGCAGAAGTGCCACATTCTGCGTGAGTCTGTGCGCTATCTGGGCCACATAGTCAGCCACTCGGGAATTTCCACCGACCCTGAAAAGACAAAATGTGTCAGCCAGTGGCCTACCCCCACCTCTGCGGGGGACGTTCGCAGCTTTATCGGCTTCGCGTCGTATTACCGACGTTTTGTGGCTGGTTTCGCAACAATCGCGAAGCCACTGCATGCTCTTACGGTGAAAGGGGTCAAATTTCATTGGGGAGACACTGAACAGACCGCATTTGACTCCTTGCGGAACACTCTCGTAGCAGCATCGCCCCTGGCTTACCCCGATTTTGCAAAACCGGTTATTCTGGACACCGATGCCAGTAACACCGGGATCGGCGGGGTGCTGTCCCAAACTGTAAATGGCGTTGAGAGGGTCGTTGCCTATGGAAGCAGGGTCTTGTCCCCTGCAGAGCAACGCTATTGCGTGACCCGACACGAGCTGCTGGCCATTGTTTACTTTATCCAGCAATACAGGCCATACCTATACGGTCAACGGTTTACCATTCGCTCCGATCACTCTGCGTTGCAATATGCTTTGCGCATTGACCAACCGTCTGGTCAGCTCTCCCGGTGGCTTGAAGTCCTCCAGGACTACAATTTCATGGTGATTTACCGTACGGGTACACAGCACAATAATGCTGACGCCTTCCGCCAGAAAAAAAATTCGCGTGCTTTATGGGTTCTGGCCGGTGCAAGCCGCAAATGGTACAGCCGGTTGCACCTCCTGAAACATTTTCTGCCGCGTTTCCCTCCGATTCTGTGCCGGGAGCGGACCACGAAAGTCCGCCAGCGTGTGACGACTTGCTGGGGATAACGCTGGACGAATAGGGTCGGCACCAAATGATTGACGCGTCATTGTTGCCTCTGCGTCGTCGCGCATGTGATACGACCTCACGTTCAGGTAAATTGAACTCTTTTGCTATGCGGCGCGGTTTGCTCATGCATTGGGATGCTGATTCCTGCCAGTACAAAATTGTGGTGCCATCGGCTTTGCGGTGTACGGCTGTGTGCGTGGCACACGAGCGATTGTCGCACCTGGGTGTGCACAAAACCATGGGGTTGCTAAGATTGCAATTTTACTGGCCAGGCATGCTTCGCGACGTGACTGATATTTTAATGGGCTGCACCCAATGTGCGCAACGAAAACCACCAGCGAAGCCGGCATGCCCACCACTGCAGCCCATTTCGGTATCCTGTGTGAACGAGCTGGTTGCTCTTGACATTTTGGGGCCTTTCCCCACTACGCCTCGTGGTAATAAGACCTTCTGGTTGGGGTTGAGTATTTTACATGGTGGCCTATGGCCTGGGCCCTCCTCAACCAGTCGGCAGCGGCCGTTGTGGACGACTTTGTTCAAGGCTATGTGTTGGACAAGGGCGCTCCAGAATGGCTGCTGACCGATCAGGGAAGAAATTTTTCAGGTACCCTGTTGAGCGAGGTATGCCGCTTGTTGGGTACTAAAAAGGTGCGCACTTCGCCCTATCACCCTCAAACTGACGGCATGGTGGAGCGCCTGCACAGGACGGTCACCTCTATGCTATGCCATCAGGTTGATGAATCCCACCAAGACTGGGACTTGCAGATTTCGGGGGTCCTCGCTGCTTACCGCATGGCGCCACATGCAGGAGATGGGGTTCTCCCCATTTTTACTAATGTATGGCAGGGAGGCCATTCCCCCCGCTGACGTTCGGCTTGGGATAGAGCAGCTTCCACGGTCATCGAAGCTCGCTGATCATTTACGCTTCAATCTCCGGAAGCTGTCTGAGGCACGTGATGCGGCGATTGAATATTCCGCCTCTAGCCAGCGGGCCAATTCGAGGTTGCAAGCCCCTCGCACGTCTGCGCATCAGTGGGCTCCAGGTGATAAGGCATGGCTTCATTGCCCCTAGGTGCCTGTGTCTACATCGGCAAAGCTCCTTAAACCATGGCGAGGTCCGGTTGAGGTGGTCGAGATTGTGCGACCACAATGTATTAAAATCCGTTGAGGACGGCATCGCTGGTTTGTGCACCCTTCTCGCCTGAAGCCATTTGTTGCTCCGCGCGGCTCTGCGTCAAACTCACAACACGAGGGCCGAGCGTGTGATGTGTCCGCCGAGCCGGATGTCGCCCCGTTGGTACCTAATCCATGGCGCAGACATGTCATTCCTCCCGCAGATGATGCAGGATTGATGGAGTCATGCGAGCCGCGTTCTGCCACAGGGAACTGGGGGGCGCCACGAGTCTCTGCAAAGAAGCCTCAGGACCCACCCAACATTATTGTCAGGCTTCCTGACCCGCCCGACATTTTTGCCAGGCTGCCTCACCCGCCTGTGCCTAGAGTCTCTGCAGAGAGACCTCCTGACCCACCCAACATGTTTGCCAGGCTGCCTGACCCGTCTGCACCAAGAGTCTCCGCAGAGAGGCCCCCTGTCCCTACCGACATTTTTGCCAGGCTGCCTGACCAGCCTGCAACCCGGATGAGGACATCCATCCCCTACGATGGGCCCGCGAAATATACACGGGCTAAATCGCGTCGGTTTTCATGATTGGCCATCGTTTTTTTTCTGCAGCGGAACGCTGCATGGTTTGTTGCGTCGCGAATGTCATTATTGGTGATTGTCTCTCACCGTGTACATATGTTGCGTTATTGGGGGGGTATTTATATTGGGTGTTCTTGTTGTTCTTGTGGTTCTTGTTGGTTTTGGCACACACCTCGGTTCATTGATGGGGGGTTTTTCTGTTTGTAACAGCCGGGACGGCTGAGGCTTCCGAAGGGGGGAGTGATGTAGTGGTGTTAACTACTCGCTGTTCGCAAACTGTGAGAGCAGATCGTAAACAAGGTTTTCCCGCTCAATCAAACGGTCAGGGTCAAATGGGGTGAGGTATGATCCAAACGCCAGATTGGGAAGGACCAATCAGAGGGTCCTAC
Source organism: Lethenteron reissneri (assembly GCF_015708825.2). Classification (NCBI taxonomy): domain Eukaryota; kingdom Metazoa; phylum Chordata; class Hyperoartia; order Petromyzontiformes; family Petromyzontidae; genus Lethenteron; species Lethenteron reissneri. The sequence goes on along the minus strand of NC_083844.1, from coordinate 6,262,477 downwards.
AAGGTGGCCGGGGATTGGACAACCCGGCCACGAACAGGTATAAAAGCCAGAGCGCTGAGAGCTCTAGGAGGAGTTCTGCTACACAAAGACCCAAGTCGGCCAAAGACATCTAGGACCCTGGACCAAGCCCTCCAGCCCTTATCAGGGCTAGGGCTCAGAGTAACCAGTGGTCGGGGAGAGATGCCCTAGGTCCAGCCAGAGGACGCTGGGAGAGCAGGGAGATTACATAGCCTGCAAGGTCCGGAGGCTGTACCTTCTGAGGGTAACGGGTGAGGGGACCATATACCCCTTAGTGTGATAGGGACTGTGTATTAAGATAATAAACAGTGTGTGCCATAAAGAAGTTTAGAAGTCCGTCTTTACAACACAACAGATGCATGTATGTGGGGAGTGGTAGTGTAGCAGAAAGCATGCTGCGCTCGAACCTGAGTTCGATTCCAGCTCACAGCCAGTACCAGTGACGATTATCTGAACCGATCCTGAACCTACCTTAGGTAGACTCAGCCTCAAATGAATACCTAGTGCAGTGTGTAAACATCGCCACGTAATTAGACAAAGCGGGCCAGGCATGGTGCTGGCAACCCACTCCCTCGTGTGCCGTGCCGACCTTCATAAGTACTTGCTGCTACAGTCTGTGAAGACTATACGGGGGATCTTTATCTTGTTCCATGTATGTATGTTGAACTTCTTTCACACCGGACGTAGCCAACTATGCTAATTGGAGGTGTTGGGGAAGGACAACAAGCTAAACACAAAAAGCAGTTCTAAAGAAATGAGTTTGTCAATCTAGATGGTTTAAAAGTGCACAGCTCCCAATGACTTCCTAATATCAGAAGGAAGAGCCTTCCAGACAGCTGCACGATGCCAAAAGGGAGACATTGGTGAGCAGTGGCGCCACGGTTAGTGTGCTGTAATGTTGAGCGGTGCGGCCTCAGTGTCTCAAATCTCCCAAGCCAGCCAGGCCACCACCACCACCTCCTCCTCCATCTCCTCCTCCCTCCTCTTCATCTCGTGATGGAAGTGACAGGGACTCACCTGATTCAGCGTCCCAAAGGGCGCGACTCCGCAGATGTCTCCACACTCGTTGTGCACGCTGTTGTTGGCATATCGACACTTCACCACATCGCCATCAGCATCCAACACGGGGATGGCCCACACCTTGGTGCAGCCCACTTTGAGCCTGAGGGCACACGTGACGACCCCGGTGATGCGAGTTGAACTAAAACTAAACTAAAAACGAATAAGTATTTTAGCAGGTAAGGCCCCACTGAGCTGTGTAGCTCTTTGTCAGAAGCAAACTGTCCATCACAAATGATAGCCCAACAATGTGGCCGATCACGTGGAATGTATAGCAGCCATGGTGACAGTTGTATAGACTCGTCAAAAGACAAAGATCCCCCGTATAGCCTTAACAGACTTTTGGGACTAGTGCTATTAGCGAGACCCTATGAAGGCCAGCACGGCACACGAGGGGGTGGGTGGTCAAGCACCACGCCCGGCCGCCTTTGTCCCCCGAGGGTCAATGTTTACACATCGCACCTTGGACTATCGTAATGATAGCTCAGCAAAGTGGCTTATCGTCACGTAGAAATTTATAGCAGTCAAATACCCTAAACACGTGATGTTGATTATAGATGTGGAGAGAAAAACCAGAGGACCTGGAGAAAAATCAACGCAAACCAGAGAGAGACATGCACACTCCAAATATACAGCAGACATCAGGGTCGAAATCGAACCCACGACCTCCTGTATACCAGGCAAGGTAGTTAATATCTCGCCATCGCGAGTTACACTTTGGGTCGGTGCAGTGCGGCAACCCTGTACGTATGGATGTTGAACTTTTTTTGCACCACAAGTAGCCAACCACGCTAATCGGAGGTGCAGGGGAAGGACTCCAAACTAAATGTGTCATATGAAACAAAGTTACGGGTCATGTGACGTGAAGTCACGGGTCGTGTGAAGTGAAGTTACAGATCGTGTGAAGTGAAGTCACGGGTCATTCTTGGCCCCGTGGGCCACAGGCTCCCCCCCAGGCTTGGTGCAGCCACGTACTTGATGATCGGCTTGGAGGTGGTCATGGGGGAGATGTTGGGGCTGCCGGTGTCGCTCCGGGTCCCCGGGATGAGTATGGCGATCACGGACCACGAGCTTGCCATGCTCTGGGTCCCGTGAATGGTGGCCACGTTCGCCCTCACCCAGCAGCAGCTCGCGAAGCTATAGTCGGACCAACATGCGCGGCGTGCCACCACCGCAATCATCGTCGTCATCATTGGCAACAGCACCATCTCTGGCGCCGTCCATGTCACGGTGGTCATCTATTTACATTTTTATTTTATCTCAACTAGGTAAGGGCCCACCGAGCTATAAATCTCTTTTTTAGAAGCGACCTGGCTATCACCAATGATAGATCAAGGAAGTGGCTTATTACGTGGAAATTTATAGCAACCAAATACTCTAAACGCATGTTTATAAATGTAGGGGAAAAAACCAGAGAACGCGCAACTTCCAAGCAGGTGTTAGGGTCGAGATCAAACCCTCTTGTATACCAGGCGAGGTTATTAACATCTCCCAGCCACCGTAGCGCCTTTCGTACATACGTTGACGTCGTCATTGTCATCATCATCGTCGTCGGCCACGTGTCTCTCACCTGACGATGCTCTGCTGCGTGGTGGGGATCGTCATATGAAAGCTCCCCCTTCCCATCATCCAGTCCAAGTTGCTGTTCTGCTCGATGCACGCGATGTTTATGGGGCGGCTTCCACTGCAGCCCTGGGTGCATCGCCACCAGTCGCCCGTGGAGAAGTACGTTCCAATCGTGATATCGTTGTCTGTGCAGGGGGTCATGGAGGAGTGGCGCCAGCCCAGCATGTAGTTGAACTTCACCTGGCGGAAGAGATTCAACGCGGGCGGCACGAGTGCGGTTGTCGTCTGGTGACGGGCAACGAGAGCGCGTGGGGTTCGATCCCCGACCCCTGACGATGCCTGCTGCTGTATTTTTGGAGTTTGCGATGTCTCTACCCGTGGTGGTTGCGTGGATTTTTTTCTCCAAGTCCTCCGGTTTTTCCCCTCCACATTTAGAATCGACATCACGCAGTTTAGAGTATTTGGCTGCTGCTGCAAATTATCACGTGATGAGGATGATCAGCGGCCACGTGAGCTGCTACCATTTGTGATGGCCACGTGGATTCTGACAAAGAGCTACGTAGCTCTACCTGGCTTTACCTGGTAAAATACAAACTAGTTTACAGCAATTATTATGGAGAGAACTTTGCGGTGTTTCTCTACGTTTGAATGCAGAAGTGTACGTCTAGTCATACGGCTATCAAAGATAATTTATAATAAAGATGACGACAAGAGTTTCCTGGCTTGCTGCTGGTTGGCCTCCTTTCCTCCCCAAGCACGAACTCTGTTGCTGTTGGTAGTGGCTGCTGCAGGGCCATGGCCACCGAAAATAGCTGGGTAACTGGCTCCACGGGATTTTCCAGGTAACACACATTCCTGCGGAGGGAGCTGGTAGGAACGTTGGGTTGCTCGGTCAATGGCCAGGGTCAACGGCGGCGTGGTGTATTCCGCAAATATGGCCGACTGTGATGGCGGGCACAAGCCGGCGTGAGTAGGTTAAACGTTGAGTTTTATAAGGGCACCATGGGGTGACCAGCCCCTCCCCACCCAGCCCCTCCCCACCCAGCCCCTCCCCACCCAGCCCCTCCCCACCCACGCCCCACCCCACCCAGCCCCACCCCTCCCACGCCCCACCCCCCACCCCCTCCCACGCCTCCCACCCCCCCACCCCTCCCACGCCCCACCCCCCGCCCCACCCCACCCAGCCCCACCCCCCACGCCCCACCCCCCACCCCTCCCCACCCAACCCCTCCAATAAAGATAATGACGATAGTTTGCTGGCTTACCTCCTCAAACACGAACTCTGTTGCTGTTCATAGTGGCTGCTGCGGGGCAATTTGCCACCGAAAATAGCTGGGCAACTGGCTACACGGGATTTTGCAGGTAACAATTAAACATTGCATTTATTTGAACAGGCGTGGGGAGGTTTGGGGAAGACGTTTAATAATGATAGTAATTGATAACAACACCAAAGAGTTGGGAGTAGACATGCAAAATAATCACACGTGACGTTTTTGTTGGGTTAGATCGTGTAAATATAAATGCGTCGATTAATGTTGTAGTTGTGTGTTTAACTCTCCAGCACAGAACCGGTTCGTGCTGAGCTCGTAGCAAATTGGCCACGTTTTGTTTACGTGACAAACCCCTTTACTGATTGGCCGTGTCAGGTGGTGATGGGGGGTTTAACGACACAGCATTTGTACTCACCCAATCTAACCCAACAAAAACACGTTTATTATGAATAATATTGGTTGCGAAAATCTAACTACTTCGTGTAAAAACGACTGACACAGCTCGCTTAAAATAGCTGTCAGTAAAAATGTACTTCTTTCATTTCTATATGTGGCACATTAGGAATGGATCACTCTTTTAAGTATGTCCTTGTGCAGCAAGGGAGTAAAGTGTGGTTCTGTGAAGGTCCTGATGTGCTGTGCAGTGCATCAATGCATGTGTGTACAGCAGCATGTGATGACCGAGTCGGGCCTGTAGGTGGCTGGCAGGGTTATTGAATGACTGTGCGGATATACCAGTCACATGGTTAATGGCGGCTCGGGAGCAAGGCTGGTTGTAACACACGTGTTGTTGCATTTTACAGGTAAAGGACTCAAAGGTTGTTTTTGATCGTTATATAAATGTTCTAGACTTGTTCTCGACTTGTTCTAGACTTTAAGCCTTTGCTTTGAATTGTTCGTTTGTGATATATGCAATTAGAGGCGTTTTAGCACTGTGCATTGTAAAGAGATGACGCACTGTAATTAGTTACTGTCATTGTAATTCTCTAACTCTAATATTGTTTAGTCTATAACCATGCCCATGTACCCAGAGTATGACTACTTGCAATGCTTTTGAGAATAGAACACATGTAAAGTAGTAAGCTGTACAATGGTGAGATACAGTACGTATACTGTACACATACAGTACATATAATGGGTGTAATATACCGATATAAGTGGATGGTATAGATAGACATACAGCTTAGGATTAAAGTAATAGTCGAATAGTGATGTGAAAATGTGATTGCCAAAGACAAAGATGGTTTATAAGTAGTAGAATTTGGTTTAAGAGAGAGGGTTAATGAATAACCGTACGTGTAAACCAGTCACATGGTTAATGGCGGCTCAGGAGCAAGGCTGGTTGTAACACACGTGTTGTTGCATTTTACAGAGTGACGGTGCAGTTCTTCCCAAGATTAATATTAACCACAATAAATAAATGTGCTTGCCCTCGATTTGGAGCACCTGCCCACGTCCTTCATTTCGAGTGTGCAACATATACAAGCGGACGCACAATGCGCTTCTCCAGGAATTGCTAATTTGATTATTTTTGTTGCATAATGCACAAAGAATGTGATGATTTTTACAAAAACATGTTTTGTCATGTCAGAAGTTCGTGCTTTTTCCGGCATGGTACATTTTTCTGTTGTGATGGGGTGGGGGGGGGCTTCCTCTGCTACCTTTCAATTCATATCACAGTCGACGCATCAGATTGCAATGCATCCTTCAATACATCCGCCTCTCCACGTAACGAATGTGAGTATTCATTTACACGACCTATCGCACACCTCCCCCACGATCCGCCTATGAGTTAGAAAGTTTGCAGCAGCGTTGGTTCAGTACAAGTGCAGTGATTGTTCCACATGATGATGGCGAGCATAGATAGAGCAACAGGACCGCAATGCACAGGAAGTACTTATTAAATAGACGTGTGTGTGCGTGTGTGTTTGCAAAGTTCGCAAAAACATTTGGTGATTTTGCATATTTCCCCCACTTTTTTTTTACTTAAGGCAAAAAATGGTCAAAATATTACATCTAATGGGTGAGGCACGGCACGGCACACACAAAGACCCCCCCGTGTAGCCTGTAACAGACTGTTGGGGCAAGTGCTGTTAGCTAGCACCTCACACACACACAAAAAAAGATCCCCTGTGTAGCCTGTAACAGACTTTTGGGGCAAGTGCTGTTAGCTAGCACCTCACACACACACACAACAACAACCGCCATTCACTACTAAGTGGTGGTGACGTCACAACGACGCTTGTGCCAGGCTATGTGCACGTTGAGGCCACGTGAAGTGTGGAACGCCCGCTGGCAGGAGATCACGGGGCAGACCCAGATGCCACAGGTCGACTGACTGAGACCACTGGTTGATGCACCGCCTCTGCCCCCTACTGTGCCAACTTGCTGTGCTTTAGCCACCCGGCGCTCCGCTCGTTGTTTTAAGGGTCGCTCCTCCCTCCTCAGTTGTTGTTGGAGGGCGACTGCCTCCAACTGTCCAGTAGCGTCATTCACGAGCCTCCTCCACACAGGCCGATCTTGACACCGCTGGTACCAGTCCACTCAGCTCCACATCCTCCCGTACCACATCACTACCGTTCTTCTCTAGCCCGTGCCACGCCCGTTTAGCCCCCTCGATCCGGCCGAACAAAAGCTGTTTAGGCATGCGGTGGCTGGGCATGCGGGCTACATGACCCAGCCAACGCAGCCTTGCCTGCCGGAGGAGCTCACCGATGGGACTTTGTTCAGTTCTTTCAAGGATTTGTGAGCTCCTCACACAATCCAGCCTGGTTTAACCCAGGATGGATCGTAGGCAGCACAGGCTACTTGTTTCTAAACGGTGCAGATGTTCTATTAGGAGGGTCCACGTTTCGCAAGCATAGAGAAGGGAGGAAATAACTGTGGCCGAGAAGATCAAAAGCTTCGTGTGGAGCGACAGACCAGGTAGCTTCCACACAGCGTTACGCAACCAATGAAAAGATAATGCCACTCGACTGATTCGGAGTGTGACCTCTGTTGTTAAACCGCAGTCAGTCATGAGCACACTGCCCAGGTATGGGAAACTCTCCATTCTCTCCACAACTGTCCTATCACCAATTTGGAGTTGTGGGGGTGGAGTGTCCGATGGTACAAAATACCCAGGCAGGTGCTTAGTTGTGGTGGGGCTGATTGTAAGGCCCACCTCTTAGTGGCAAGCTCCAGGTTCAGCAGCAGCACCTGAAACTCCTCCTCTGAGTGAGCAGAAATTACCAGAGCATCGGCATACATAACCTGGCTGACCAATAGGGAGCCATCCCTTGACCGCACCCAGGTATCGATCAGACTCCCATTGTATCTGTACCAGATGGAAATTCCTCCAGTACAGCTATTGAAGGCTTCACGAACTACGTGGTCGAAATAGATGTTAAATAATGTGGGAGCCAGATGACATCCCTGTTGCACTCCTAGGTGTACAGGGAATGGCTCCGACTCACGGCCACGTAGTTTTACCCGGGCCCACTCACCATCATGAAGGTCCTTAATGATCATGAGCAGATGGTCAGCGACTCTGAAAGCACGAAGAACAACCCAGAGCCCAGGCCTACTGATGGTATCATAGGGGTTGACCAGGTCAATAAAGCAGAGATGTCGGTCTTGTAGGAATTCCCTACACCTCTGCTGCAGAAGACAGACAGAAAAGATGGCAAATTTGTACATGGAAAACTTTGAAACCAGAGCACTTGCCTCGAGCACATTAATACCATCCTTTTGGTTTAGATATGTGGATGACACTTTGGTGGTCTGGCCACATGGTAAAGATACACTTAACGATTTTCTAAATCATCTCAATGCACAAAACCCGGCCATTCAGTTCACCATGGAAATGGATGTGAATAACACACTCCCATTCCTGGATATTTTACTTGGGCATGGCCTAAATGGTAAAATAACACACAGCGTTTACAGAAAGCAAACGCACACTGATGCCTATCTGAACGCAGATTCGCATCATCACCCAGCTCAGAAATCCTCTCTTATCAAGACGCTCATACATCGGGCTAAAACAGTGTCAATGGTGAAAGTCTAGTGACAGAGATTAAACATGTTAAAGAAGCACTAAGACAGAATGGCTACAATAATGCTCAAATTAACAGAGCACTAAATGCCAAATCACGATCGCAAAGCAACACTGCTGAAAGCGATCAGATTATTAAAACAATAAAAATACCATTTATCTCAGGAGTAACTGACAAATTAGCTGTAATGTTTTACTGTAATATTTTGCAAAAGCAAAACATTACAGTAAGATTTGGTACAGTACACAAAATTCAACAACTAGTAACTTGCACTAAAGACGAATTACCTAAATTATCAACAGAAGGTGTATATCAGACTAGCGGAAGTACCCGGCTTTGCCCGGGTGAAAAATATATTTCTTAAAAACCTTACATATATACACAGATGGGCTGCTACCCCCCCCCCCCCCCAGCCACAATCTCCTCGGCCGCTGTGCAGTAATATGTACGGCCTATAGTGTGGTGGGGTGTCGAGGCCTAGTACCGTGCAGAGCCTCCGGCCTCGCCTAAATTGCCCACCCGGCTGAGGCAGGGTACTGGGGCCGTTAACCCCCCCCCCCCCCGCGCTACAATAATACTGTCTAATCGCTATAATTGTATTATCTACCGACCCTATAACAGTAATTGCACACATTGGGGTGGGGGGGGGGGGTAGTGAAGAGGACGTGAAACTTTGATGAATTTACCTCAGAGTCGCGTGTTAATGCGTGCGCATATTTTTACGGGAATTAAAAATGGCGTCCACCCTGCAGCGAATGCGTCGCTACCCGTTGCCAGGGGCAACCGCCGTCCAATGAAACTGCGTATGGTCCGGCGACACACAGACAGACAGACAGATTTGCCATTTTATATATATAGATTAATTGTTTATGTGGCAGATGCTATATTGGACAGACAGGGCGTAACGTTAGTGTAAGACTAAAAGAACACCAGAGAAATATTAAACTATCGCAAACACAACTGTTGGCAGTGGCAGAACATGCTTGCCAACAGAGACACTCAATTGATTTTCACAACGTTGAAGTGTTGTGTAAAACTAGTTACTACTGGCAAAGACTAATTAGAGAATCCATTGAAATTGAGAGAAACAGAAATAACTTTAATCGCTCAGACAGCTACAGGCTTAGTGTGGCCTGGAAGCGTATTATTAAATAAGATACATTACAATTCCTTATAGGGGAAACAAACACGAACTGATTACTAACGTAGCATAATCACAATAAAACACATTCCAACTGATTACTAATCTACAACTCGCATCGTAACAACTGCCTGATTACTAATCTTGTATACAATTACAATAACCCCTCCCCCCTCAAATCGTTGCACCTGATGAGTTAATGAGTTAATGATGACGTCACCCTGCTGCTGCTCTATATAAGAACGGGAGACAGAGCAGAGCCTCACCATTCTGGCGAATTGCCCGATGATGCTGGATGCAATTACCAGTGAAACGTCGTACTAAAATTGAAAATGTTGTGGTTTCATGCTTCAACACACCGGTGGGCTAAAGCAGTGAACTATTTGTCTTTTGTCAACGTGACACTTTTTTACTGATTGGCCGTGTCGGGTGGTGGAGGGTTACGACACATTTATAAATAACGCGATCTAAACCCAAAAACGTTGATTATGAATAATATTGGTCGCGAAAGCCTACGTGTTAAACAGAAAAGATGGCATCGGTGCAGGACCGCCCTTTCCTGAAACCGCATTGGGGCTCCGCAAGCCTCACCTCAGCGTGCCTAGCAAGGCGATGTTGAATAATACTTGCCAGGACCTTTCCTGGCACACTGAGGAGCGAGATGCCCCTGTGGTTGTTACAGTCTGTGCGGTCCCCCTTAAGAGGGGGACCACTAGGGCATCCTTCCAATCCTGAGGAACCTGTCCAGTTGTCCAGACTGTTGTTATGATGTGTGCACAAATATCACCCTGCCTCAGCATTTCGCTTGGGAGATCATCTCTGCCCGGTGCCTTTCTTGGTCTCAGGCTCTGGATTGCCTTCAGTACTTCCTCAACAGATGGCACCTCAGCCAGCCACTCACAGGGGGTGACATCTTCTTTCAATATTTAAGGCACCGCAACCTCGGAAGGGTCATCCCCACTTTGTCCCACGTTGTTTTCTAGGCTGAGGGATTTCCCCTCTTCCAGGACCTCACAAAAATGCTCTGCAAATCTGCGAACCTGTTCCTGGGGGTCGGAGATTTGATCACCATTTTTTCCCCTAATGATGGTAATAGGTGTGGCGCTGCAGGTTACTTTTGAGGCAGACTCCATCTCCTCAGCAACCCACGACCACCACCCATCCTTGCAGCGCCTAACAGCTCTCTGAATCTCCGAGCGAAGGCTGCGGTAAGCCTCCTCATACTCTATCAGCCAGGGTTTCTGGGGAGGTCTGGACCGTGTACCCAAAGCAGCCATTGCATTTGCATGAGCCACAGTCCTAAATCTCGCCCATTTCCCCTCGACATCAGGAGTAGTGGGGGATGATGCCAACCTCAGCTGCAAGCGATCATGAAATTATCGCTTGCAACTTTCATCAGCGAGCTGAGACCATGCCACTACGGGTTTGAATGGGGTCCTGGGTGCACACCCACCACCGGAGTGGAAGAATGGCAGGCGCATCTTACAGATGACAAGTCGATGATCATTGGGCAGATCAGCTCCACGGTCGGTCCTGGTGTCAAGGACATGGGCCCACATCCGCTGTTCCGTCACTATGTAGGTCCAGCAGATGTTCTTGCTTGGACCCGGCATGCGTCCATGATGTGTGAATGTGCCGATGCCGGAACAGCGTATTGGTAAATACAAGCCCAATGGTTGTACACAAATCTAGCAGCCTCTTGCCGTTGTTATTAAGCTGATCTGGCCCATGCCTTCCAATCACTCCAAACCAGGTGCTAGCATCATGACCAACTCGGGCATTGATGTCACCCAACAAGATGACTTTATCCCAAGGGGCCACTTTAGCTAGCACCTGTGACAGGAGGTCATAGAAGGCACCTGCATCCCTCCACGGATGTTCGTCTTCAGTGAGGTCATAAGTAACTACGACCACCACTCCTCGCCTCTGGTTCGATAGGAAAACGAGCCCAAAGTAGCCTGGGGCTTACAGCTTCCCACACCTCATTGCCACTCTCCCACGCCCCATTGATTATTTTGTTCAGAGGAGGAGCCACTCCCTGTTGTTTGGCAGTCTCCTACCCCGAGAAGAGGACTGTCCACCCTTTATGGTGGCAGGACCCAGAGCCGGTCCACTCGACCTCCTGAATACCACAGAGAACCAGGCAGTAATGGTCCATCTCCTGACAGAGGAGTGGCAGCTTCTCCTCCACAGTGAGCATTCGAACATTCCACATGGCCACACGTAGTAGTTTTTTGTTGTTTCTGGAGGAGCCCCGAGGGTAAGGATTCAGTCTCCTGGCTCTGCCAAATGGGGTTTGGCCAGGAGACGTCATAGATGCCTGTACCCCCAAGGCCTCCGGCACAAGCTTATTATTTAAAAATTCCAGTCGTGGTTTGGTGGTAATTAATTGAAGGTGGAGGGGTTACCTGCCAGAGCCCCCATTTGGCTGCTGTGGTGGTTATAAACGTCATGAGGGAAAAGGCCAATTTAAATTGGCCCTCCCCCCACGGCACTGCCCACCACAGCATTGCCGTCCGGCACCACGAGGAGGTAGGGGGTTGTTTTTTCCAGACTACACACATGCACAAACACCCACACACACATGCACACACGCACCTGGTCGTCTTCTTGATGAATCCAGGAGATGGTTCCCCCGCGGAAATGGGAGCCACTCGTCGTGCCCAGGGCCAGGACAAGTACAGCCAGAGCCAGACACAGCCTCATGGTGGACTCCTGCAGGGAGGCGGGGTGGACAATCAACACGGGGTGGACAACGTCTGACTAACCCCGATTCATAAATCCATAATGCCTCGTGGGTCACTTCTTGTGGACATCAAATTTCCAATGAGACATCGCGTTTCCATCCCCACATCTATCCCTCGGCACACAACACCAACATAAACCAACATCATATTTTTGTTTACACATCCCGTCAGCAACACTCACGGTCGACGATCTCGGCGTCTCATCGACAGCACCGGTCCACGGGTGCTCGCTTGAACATTCCAAATGCTGTGGCAGTTACGGAGCCCTCCCAGACACGTGTAGTGGGTACGACTTCGAGGGCGACTTCTTTCTTGGAGGCAACACGTTTATTTTCCAATAGCGATGCAGAACACAGAGGGAAACGGCCCCTTACACCCGCTACACTAGGGAGGTGCATCCTCCTCACTGGCGTGCCCTATACATTCGGGACTAATGTCTATACGCTCCTACGCTATCGGGATCTAGGCAGGCTATCTGACCCGACCCAGCCAAGGCCCTCAGGTCAGAGGTCGCAAACGGGTTTTGATTCCTTACCCGTACCCGTACCCGGCCGCACCAGGGTCGCAAACGGGTACCCGTATCCGTACCCTACCCAATACCCGGCTACCCGTACCCAGCTGGGTATCGGGTAGGGTACGGGTACCCGATTGCGACCTCTGGGATGAAGCCATGTTGCAGGCGCGGGTGGGTTGATTCTAGGAACTTGAATTGTGAGAAGAGACAAGACGTTGGGAAATGAGTGACAAACGGTTACTCACCAGTGACTCACGGCCTACCCGTACCCGTACCCGGCCGCACCAGGGTCGCAAACGAGTACCTGTACCCGGCCGGGTATCGGGTAGGGTACGGGTATCGGGTACCCGATTGCGACCTCTGCCTCAGGTCCTATCAGCCAGGCTGCTCGGACCCGTCCCAGCCAAGGTCCTGGGGTCCAGCTCTGGTTCACTCCGCCCCTAGCCATTACTCCCTTCTGGAACCGTCTAGAGGGGCCTGGAGTGTGACGTTATTCCCCAGCCCGCCTCTTGGGGGTCTGGGGTCTATACCTCTGGTCCCGAGCTACCCTGGGGGTTACCTTGGCCCAACGACCTCACTCATCTCCATCGGCCTCCCTTCTGCCCCCTGTTGACTCAGGCCAGTTACACACAACGTTCAACGATGCCGCTTATGCAAGGATCCCCCGTGTCGCCTTTAACAGACTGTTGGGGCAAGTGCTGTCAGCGTGCACCTATTAAGGCCAGCACGCGCTAAACGCTACACTACCACCCACCTCACTCACCCACCAACTCACTCACTCACCAATCCACTCCCTCACCCGCTCACCATCACTCATCCACTCACTCATCCAATCACTGATCCACTGACTCATTCACCCACTCATTCACCCACTCATTCACCCACTGACCCTCACTCACTCATCCACTCACTCATCCACTCACTCATCCCCTCACTCATCCACTCACTCATTCACCCACTCATTCACCCACTCATTCACCCACTCATTCACCCACTCATTCACCCACTCACCCTCAGTCACTCACCCACCCAACCACTCACTCACACCACTCACCCACTGACCCTCACTCACTCACTCACTCTGAAAGACAAAGACGTCCGTATAGCCTCAACAAACTGAGGCAATTACTATTCGTGAGGGGGTGGGGTTCTAAGCACCACGCTCGGACCGCCTTTGTCTCCCCAGTGGAGATGTTTTACTACACACCGCACCAAACACTCATTTTTAGGCTGAGTCGACCTAGGGGAGGGGCCAGAAACTGGTTCAGATAATCGCTGCTGTCACTGGCGTTGGCGGTGGCCGTGAGTGGGAATCGAACTCGCCCGGGTTCGTCGTGCAGCGAGGCGCTAACTGCTGCGCCACCACTCCTCTACCACCACCACCACCTTACACGCCCCGTCCCATTGAATTGTAACGCGCGCACGCAGCCATCCAATGGACGGTCACCGGATCGCGTGCTTTCAGATGTATGTGTGTCTGTATGTATGTTGAACTTCTTTCACACCGTCCGTAGCCGACCGCGCTAATCGCAGGTCATACCTGTCAACCCCTTATCAGTGCCCTACCTTACTACAAACCAATTAAGAACGTATTGGTCACCCCGTGCCCCTTATCAATCTCGACGTTCATCCTACAAAATCCCATCACAAGGGAGAAACACGAAGAAACAGACAACAATATATTTTTTGCCCATATCTAAACGGCTAGATGCCACATGAACCAGAATGTCCAATTTCCCTGTATAAGAATACGAGATAAACCGTATAGTTTGATGAGTATGGGAGGTGCGGGGGGAAAGACAATAAACTAAACAACAACAAGCAGCACTTCGATAGAATCAGTCTTCAATTTAGCATATTGGTGGAGTGTATAGTAGTGTAGTGGGTAGTAGTGTATAGTGTAGTGTATATAGTGCAGTGTATAGTGGAGTGTATAGTAGAGGAAAGACCCCAGCTGGGCCCCAAAGTGAGAGGACCAGGAGGCATGCAGTCAACAATGCTTGACTCGGGGAGGAGGACGCCCCTGCCATGCATAGTCCCATGGGATGTTGGCTATCAACAACAAGGCAACTCCTATGACTAATTGGGAATGGGACGCAAGCGTAGGATTGATCACCCTGTCGCTGGCCGCCTTTGGGGAGGGTGTATCGTGTGAAAGGCCGAAACACCCTAGGAACCAAAGGGTCACTACTGACGATGCGCTCCCCAAATTTCACCAGGCTCACTGTTCATGAACTCTTGGAAGTGCTTGCACAAAGGATAGTAACATCTCATCCTGTGCTCTTTGGAATAATAGTGTAGGGTACAACGTGTATGTTGAACTTTGTTCGCACCGTACGTAGCCGATTGCGCTAATCGGAGGTGCGGGGGGAAGAATAACAAACTAAACACAAGAACAACATGCAGTTCTAAAGAAATTAGTTTTCAATTTAGTATAGTGGTGCAGCCGGTGAGTGTGGAACTAGTTAACTAACTGGCGATATTGTGTTTACGTGACACACCCTTTACTGATTGCTGTGTCGGGTGGTGGCGGGTTTAACGGCACACATTTATATTTACACGATTTAACCTCCAAAAATGTGTTGTGTATATGAATGTACATGTAAATGCGTAAAAAAATCATGTTTGTACATAGCTATGTCCAACTGTGCGTCTATATAACTTTCTATATGGACGTGTGCATATTACTATGACTCCGTATGTATAGGATAGTACATATATGTGTGAAAATGAATGTGTATATAGCTATGTATAACGGTGTGTGCATATATAACTATATATATATGGGAACGTGTGCCTATTACTACATATGAGTTTAACACGTAGGCTTTCGCGACGAATACTCAGATTGCAAATGTTGTGGATTTACTCTCTAACACACCGGTGTGCTGTATTAGTAACGAATTGGCACGTTCTGTTTACGTGTCAAATCTTACTAATTGGCTGTGTCGGGCGGTGGCGGGTTTAACGACTCATTTATATTTACGCGATCGAACCCAAAACAACCGACATTATGGGTACTATACAGGGGGCTTCAAACATTTTTTTTACACTTATATGGGGCCATCGTTTTTAATGTAAAAAGAACGGATAATACACTGTAACATGATAACAAATGGATGTTAATAGCTTCAAAAAGTCAACGAGTCTCCACTTGTTCGCAATCATTGTCAACGCGTGGCCTGGAATCTTCTCCAGGTGGTTTCCAGAGCCCAGAGGCACATTTTTTGTGGCAATGTTGCAAATTCTCATAAGTACTGTATTAAGAATCAAGGAAGCACCCTGTATAAGACTCTGTATACCAGTGACGTGGGGTGAGGTCAATGGCTGGGGAGGCACTGGCTAGTGTCAGAGCCAGATTGACACACTGAGGGGGGCGTGGCCTCACTGAGGGGGGCGTGTTAGACACGTTCCCCTCAGTGAGGCAAATGTGATAGCTGCCTCCCCTGGTGCTTTTTCATTGCGGTTTAATGACGAGACTAGAGAGCCTAAATATATTTATCCGCATACGTGAAATAAGTTACCTGTAGTATGGAAGGCGAGGGCATGAAACGAAGGGGTCTACAAACATTACATTGGTGACATACTGAGATAGTAACAGGCACACGCTGACTGCCCGCGCTCCATCCAGCTACTGAGGGGTTGCGCAATCAGAGGGGAGGCTGAGCTCGTCGCTGCCTCACCTCTCGTCTCTTCCTGTATTTGCAGCGGAGCTCCGCAAATTTGGCGATTTTGACTATAATAAGTATAACCCGTAAAAACAAAGTTTTTCACTATAAATCCTTTATATGCGTGGCGGCTAGAGTCCTCTCGTCCTCTGGCTTGAGATGGCAGCCACCTATGGGTCAGATGATTGTCTGCCAGTATTAAACAATTCGTAATTAAATATTTAATTTGTTTTCCCTAAACAGTGTAAAATTTATTATTTTTTTTCACGAACATTAATTGTCTCGCACAACGAGTCTGTGTGCAAAATGTCAGCTCGATTGGATCACGGGAAGTAGGTTAAAAAACGACCGAAAGGTTTGCACGGTCGTAAGCAAGCAAGCAAGCACGCAAGCAAGCAAGCAAGCGAACTTAATATAAAGGATTTAAAAATGATTGGAATCGTACAGAAATGGCATTTATAACACAGACATTTCTAACACAGATCAGTGGAAAAATCTTAATATTTATTTTATTTGATTATTCTTTTTTTTTTCGTAACAGCTATTTTCATTGGAGTATGACAGGCGAGGATCTGCCTTCCCTGCCTCCCTTGCCTCCCTTGATCACACATCCCTGCTGTATACATAGGATAATACATATATGTGCGTGAGAATGAACGTGTGTAAATAGATATGTAGAACTGTGTATGAATATATATATATATAACTATATATTTGGGTGCGTGTGCGTATTGTCATGCGTGCAATACCGAGCCTTGTGATGATCGCGCGCTGAGAGTTGAGCCGGGAGCCATCTCGCCTTCACACAGACGCAGAACAGAGGGGACAAAGAACCCCTCACTGATCCTTCACTCAATCCTCTGCCCAATATTTATACCAACAGACCCACCACCATCCTCATCAACATCATCCATATTGTGGGTGGGGGGAGAGGGGGGGGTGATAAGTTGAGTCACCCTCATTAAAAAATCGATCTTGCGTGACGGTCATGAATTATACAATATACAAGCGGACGCACAATGCGCTTCTCCAGGAATTGCTAATTTGATTATTTTTGTTGCATAATGCACAAAGAATGTGATGATTTTTACAAAAACATGTTTTGTCATGTCAGAAGTTCGTGCTTTTTCCGGCATGGTACATTTTTCTGTTGTGATGGGGTGGGGGGGGGCTTCCTCTGCTACCTTTCAATTCATATCACAGTCGACGCATCAGATTGCAATGCATCCTTCAATACATCCGCCTCTCCACGTAACGAATGTGAGTATTCATTTACACGACCTATCGCACACCTCCCCCACGATCCGCCTATGAGTTAGAAAGTTTGCAGCAGCGTTGGTTCAGTACAAGTGCAGTGATTGTTCCACATGATGATGGCGAGCATAGATAGAGCAACAGGACCGCAATGCACAGGAAGTACTTATTAAATAGACGTGTGTGTGCGTGTGTGTTTGCAAAGTTCGCAAAAACATTTGGTGATTTTGCATATTTCCCCCACTTTTTTTTTACTTAAGGCAAAAAATGGTCAAAATATTACATCTAATGGGTGAGGCACGGCACGGCACACACAAAGACCCCCCCGTGTAGCCTGTAACAGACTGTTGGGGCAAGTGCTGTTAGCTAGCACCTCACACACACACACAAAAAGATCCCCTGTGTAGCCTGTAACAGACTTTTGGGGCAAGTGCTGTTAGCTAGCACCTCACACACACACACAACAACAACCGCCATTCACTACTAAGTGGTGGTGACGTCACAACGACGCTTGTGCCAGGCTATGTGCACGTTGAGGCCACGTGAAGTGTGGAACGCCCGCTGGCAGGAGATCACGGGGCAGACCCAGATGCCACAGGTCGACTGACTGAGACCACTGGTTGATGCACCGCCTCTGCCCCCTACTGTGCCAACTTGCTGTGCTTTAGCCACCCGGCGCTCCGCTCGTTGTTTTAAGGGTCGCTCCTCCCTCCTCAGTTGTTGTTGGAGGGCGACTGCCTCCAACTGTCCAGTAGCGTCATTCACGAGCCTCCTCCACACAGGCCGATCTTGACACCGCTGGTACCAGTCCACTCAGCTCCACATCCTCCCGTACCACATCACTACCGTTCTTCTCTAGCCCGTGCCACGCCCGTTTAGCCCCCTCGATCCGGCCGAACAAAAGCTGTTTAGGCATGCGGTGGCTGGGCATGCGGGCTACATGACCCAGCCAACGCAGCCTTGCCTGCCGGAGGAGCTCACCGATGGGACTTTGTTCAGTTCTTTCAAGGATTTGTGAGCTCCTCACACAATCCAGCCTGGTTTAACCCAGGATGGATCGTAGGCAGCACAGGCTACTTGTTTCTAAACGGTGCAGATGTTCTATTAGGAGGGTCCACGTTTCGCAAGCATAGAGAAGGGAGGAAATAACTGTGGCCGAGAAGATCAAAAGCTTCGTGTGGAGCGACAGACCAGGTAGCTTCCACACAGCGTTACGCAACCAATGAAAAGATAATGCCACTCGACTGATTCGGAGTGTGACCTCTGTTGTTAAACCGCAGTCAGTCATGAGCACACTGCCCAGGTATGGGAAACTCTCCATTCTCTCCACAACTGTCCTATCACCAATTTGGAGTTGTGGGGGTGGAGTGTCCGATGGTACAAAATACCCAGGCAGGTGCTTAGTTGTGGTGGGGCTGATTGTAAGGCCCACCTCTTAGTGGCAAGCTCCAGGTTCAGCAGCAGCACCTGAAACTCCTCCTCTGAGTGAGCAGAAATTACCAGAGCATCGGCATACATAACCTGGCTGACCAATAGGGAGCCATCCCTTGACCGCACCCAGGTATCGATCAGACTCCCATTGTATCTGTACCAGATGGAAATTCCTCCAGTACAGCTATTGAAGGCTTCACGAACTACGTGGTCGAAATAGATGTTAAATAATGTGGGAGCCAGATGACATCCCTGTTGCACTCCTAGGTGTACAGGGAATGGCTCCGACTCACGGCCACGTAGTTTTACCCGGGCCCACTCACCATCATGAAGGTCCTTAATGATCATGAGCAGATGGTCAGCGACTCTGAAAGCACGAAGAACAACCCAGAGCCCAGGCCTACTGATGGTATCATAGGGGTTGACCAGGTCAATAAAGCAGAGATGTCGGTCTTGTAGGAATTCCCTACACCTCTGCTGCAGAAGACAGACAGAAAAGATGGCAAATTTGTACATGGAAAACTTTGAAACCAGAGCACTTGCCTCGAGCACATTAATACCATCCTTTTGGTTTAGATATGTGGATGACACTTTGGTGGTCTGGCCACATGGTAAAGATACACTTAACGATTTTCTAAATCATCTCAATGCACAAAACCCGGCCATTCAGTTCACCATGGAAATGGAGGTGAATAACACACTCCCATTCCTGGATATTTTACTTGGGCATGGCCTAAATGGTAAAATAACACACAGCGTTTACAGAAAGCAAACGCACACTGATGCCTATCTGAACGCAGATTCGCATCATCACCCAGCTCAGAAATCCTCTCTTATCAAGACGCTCATACATCGGGCTAAAACAGTGTCAATGGTGAAAGTCTAGTGACAGAGATTAAACATGTTAAAGAAGCACTAAGACAGAATGGCTACAATAATGCTCAAATTAACAGAGCACTAAATGCCAAATCACGATCGCAAAGCAACACTGCTGAAAGCGATCAGATTATTAAAACAATAAAAATACCATTTATCTCAGGAGTAACTGACAAATTAGCTGTAATGTTTTACTGTAATATTTTGCAAAAGCAAAACATTACAGTAAGATTTGGTACAGTACACAAAATTCAACAACTAGTAACTTGCACTAAAGACGAATTACCTAAATTATCAACAGAAGGTGTATATCAGACTAGCGGAAGTACCCGGCTTTGCCCGGGTGAAAAATATATTTCTTAAAAACCTTACATATATACACAGATGGGCTGCTACCCCCCCCCCCCCCCCCAGCCACAATCTCCTCGGCCGCTGTGCAGTAATATGTACGGCCTATAGTGTGGTGGGGTGTCGAGGCCTAGTACCGTGCAGAGCCTCCGGCCTCGCCTAAATTGCCCACCCGGCTGAGGCAGGGTACTGGGGCCGTTAACCCCCCCCCCCCCGCGCTACAATAATACTGTCTAATCGCTATAATTGTATTATCTACCGACCCTATAACAGTAATTGCACACATTGGGGTGGGGGGGGGGGTAGTGAAGAGGACGTGAAACTTTGATGAATTTACCTCAGAGTCGCGTGTTAATGCGTGCGCATATTTTTACGGGAATTAAAAATGGCGTCCACCCTGCAGCGAATGCGTCGCTACCCGTTGCCAGGGGCAACCGCCGTCCAATGAAACTGCGTATGGTCCGGCGACACACAGACAGACAGACAGATTTGCCATTTTATATATATAGATTAATTGTTTATGTGGCAGATGCTATATTGGACAGACAGGGCGTAACGTTAGTGTAAGACTAAAAGAACACCAGAGAAATATTAAACTATCGCAAACACAACTGTTGGCAGTGGCAGAACATGCTTGCCAACAGAGACACTCAATTGATTTTCACAACGTTGAAGTGTTGTGTAAAACTAGTTACTACTGGCAAAGACTAATTAGAGAATCCATTGAAATTGAGAGAAACAGAAATAACTTTAATCGCTCAGACAGCTACAGGCTTAGTGTGGCCTGGAAGCGTATTATTAAATAAGATACATTACAATTCCTTATAGGGGAAACAAACACGAACTGATTACTAACGTAGCATAATCACAATAAAACACATTCCAACTGATTACTAATCTACAACTCGCATCGTAACAACTGCCTGATTACTAATCTTGTATACAATTACAATAACCCCTCCCCCCTCAAATCGTTGCACCTGATGAGTTAATGAGTTAATGATGACGTCACCCTGCTGCTGCTCTATATAAGAACGGGAGACAGAGCAGAGCCTCACCATTCTGGCGAATTGCCCGATGATGCTGGATGCAATTACCAGTGAAACGTCGTACTAAAATTGAAAATGTTGTGGTTTCATGCTTCAACACACCGGTGGGCTAAAGCAGTGAACTATTTGTCTTTTGTCAACGTGACACTTTTTTACTGATTGGCCGTGTCGGGTGGTGGAGGGTTACGACACATTTATAAATAACGCGATCTAAACCCAAAAACGTTGATTATGAATAATATTGGTCGCGAAAGCCTACGTGTTAAACAGAAAAGATGGCATCGGTGCAGGACCGCCCTTTCCTGAAACCGCATTGGGGCTCCGCAAGCCTCACCTCAGCGTGCCTAGCAAGGCGATGTTGAATAATACTTGCCAGGACCTTTCCTGGCACACTGAGGAGCGAGATGCCCCTGTGGTTGTTACAGTCTGTGCGGTCCCCCTTAAGAGGGGGACCACTAGGGCATCCTTCCAATCCTGAGGAACCTGTCCAGTTGTCCAGACTGTTGTTATGATGTGTGCACAAATATCACCCTGCCTCAGCATTTCGCTTGGGAGATCATCTCTGCCCGGTGCCTTTCTTGGTCTCAGGCTCTGGATTGCCTTCAGTACTTCCTCAACAGATGGCACCTCAGCCAGCCACTCACAGGGGGTGACATCTTCTTTCAATATTTAAGGCACCGCAACCTCGGAAGGGTCATCCCCACTTTGTCCCACGTTGTTTTCTAGGCTGAGGGATTTCCCCTCTTCCAGGACCTCACAAAAATGCTCTGCAAATCTGCGAACCTGTTCCTGGGGGTCGGAGATTTGATCACCATTTTTTCCCCTAATGATGGTAATAGGTGTGGCGCTGCAGGTTACTTTTGAGGCAGACTCCATCTCCTCAGCAACCCACGACCACCACCCATCCTTGCAGCGCCTAACAGCTCTCTGAATCTCCGAGCGAAGGCTGCGGTAAGCCTCCTCATACTCTATCAGCCAGGGTTTCTGGGGAGGTCTGGACCGTGTACCCAAAGCAGCCATTGCATTTGCATGAGCCACAGTCCTAAATCTCGCCCATTTCCCCTCGACATCAGGAGTAGTGGGGGATGATGCCAACCTCAGCTGCAAGCGATCATGAAATTATCGCTTGCAACTTTCATCAGCGAGCTGAGACCATGCCACTACG
The DNA here is from genome assembly GCF_015708825.2 of Lethenteron reissneri. Lineage (NCBI taxonomy): Eukaryota > Metazoa > Chordata > Hyperoartia > Petromyzontiformes > Petromyzontidae > Lethenteron > Lethenteron reissneri. The sequence continues at coordinate 6,240,333 of NC_083844.1, read as the reverse complement.
GGTTTGAATGGGGTCCTGGGTGCACACCCACCACCGGAGTGGAAGAATGGCAGGCGCATCTTACAGATGACAAGTCGATGATCATTGGGCAGATCAGCTCCACGGTCGGTCCTGGTGTCAAGGACATGGGCCCACATCCGCTGTTCCGTCACTATGTAGGTCCAGCAGATGTTCTTGCTTGGACCCGGCATGCGTCCATGATGTGTGAATGTGCCGATGCCGGAACAGCGTATTGGTAAATACAAGCCCAATGGTTGTACACAAATCTAGCAGCCTCTTGCCGTTGTTATTAAGCTGATCTGGCCCATGCCTTCCAATCACTCCAAACCAGGTGCTAGCATCATGACCAACTCGGGCATTGATGTCACCCAACAAGATGACTTTATCCCAAGGGGCCACTTTAGCTAGCACCTGTGACAGGAGGTCATAGAAGGCACCTGCATCCCTCCACGGATGTTCGTCTTCAGTGAGGTCATAAGTAACTACGACCACCACTCCTCGCCTCTGGTTCGATAGGAAAACGAGCCCAAAGTAGCCTGGGGCTTACAGCTTCCCACACCTCATTGCCACTCTCCCACGCCCCATTGATTATTTTGTTCAGAGGAGGAGCCACTCCCTGTTGTTTGGCAGTCTCCTACCCCGAGAAGAGGACTGTCCACCCTTTATGGTGGCAGGACCCAGAGCCGGTCCACTCGACCTCCTGAATACCACAGAGAACCAGGCAGTAATGGTCCATCTCCTGACAGAGGAGTGGCAGCTTCTCCTCCACAGTGAGCATTCGAACATTCCACATGGCCACACGTAGTAGTTTTTTGTTGTTTCTGGAGGAGCCCCGAGGGTAAGGATTCAGTCTCCTGGCTCTGCCAAATGGGGTTTGGCCAGGAGACGTCATAGATGCCTGTACCCCCAAGGCCTCCGGCACAAGCTTATTATTTAAAAATTCCAGTCGTGGTTTGGTGGTAATTAATTGAAGGTGGAGGGGTTACCTGCCAGAGCCCCCATTTGGCTGCTGTGGTGGTTATAAACGTCATGAGGGAAAAGGCCAATTTAAATTGGCCCTCCCCCCACGGCACTGCCCACCACAGCATTGCCGTCCGGCACCACGAGGAGGTAGGGGGTTGTTTTTTTCCAGACTACACACATGCACAAACACCCACACACACATGCACACACGCACCTGGTCGTCTTCTTGATGAATCCAGGAGATGGTTCCCCCGCGGAAATGGGAGCCACTCGTCGTGCCCAGGGCCAGGACAAGTACAGCCAGAGCCAGACACAGCCTCATGGTGGACTCCTGCAGGGAGGCGGGGTGGACAATCAACACGGGGTGGACAACGTCTGACTAACCCCGATTCATAAATCCATAATGCCTCGTGGGTCACTTCTTGTGGACATCAAATTTCCAATGAGACATCGCGTTTCCATCCCCACATCTATCCCTCGGCACACAACACCAACATAAACCAACATCATATTTTTGTTTACACATCCCGTCAGCAACACTCACGGTCGACGATCTCGGCGTCTCATCGACAGCACCGGTCCACGGGTGCTCGCTTGAACATTCCAAATGCTGTGGCAGTTACGGAGCCCTCCCAGACACGTGTAGTGGGTACGACTTCGAGGGCGACTTCTTTCTTGGAGGCAACACGTTTATTTTCCAATAGCGATGCAGAACACAGAGGGAAACGGCCCCTTACACCCGCTACACTAGGGAGGTGCATCCTCCTCACTGGCGTGCCCTATACATTCGGGACTAATGTCTATACGCTCCTACGCTATCGGGATCTAGGCAGGCTATCTGACCCGACCCAGCCAAGGCCCTCAGGTCAGAGGTCGCAAACGGGTTTTGATTCCTTACCCGTACCCGTACCCGGCCGCACCAGGGTCGCAAACGGGTACCCGTATCCGTACCCTACCCAATACCCGGCTACCCGTACCCAGCTGGGTATCGGGTAGGGTACGGGTACCCGATTGCGACCTCTGGGATGAAGCCATGTTGCAGGCGCGGGTGGGTTGATTCTAGGAACTTGAATTGTGAGAAGAGACAAGACGTTGGGAAATGAGTGACAAACGGTTACTCACCAGTGACTCACGGCCTACCCGTACCCGTACCCGGCCGCACCAGGGTCGCAAACGAGTACCTGTACCCGGCCGGGTATCGGGTAGGGTACGGGTATCGGGTACCCGATTGCGACCTCTGCCTCAGGTCCTATCAGCCAGGCTGCTCGGACCCGTCCCAGCCAAGGTCCTGGGGTCCAGCTCTGGTTCACTCCGCCCCTAGCCATTACTCCCTTCTGGAACCGTCTAGAGGGGCCTGGAGTGTGACGTTATTCCCCAGCCCGCCTCTTGGGGGTCTGGGGTCTATACCTCTGGTCCCGAGCTACCCTGGGGGTTACCTTGGCCCAACGACCTCACTCATCTCCATCGGCCTCCCTTCTGCCCCCTGTTGACTCAGGCCAGTTACACACAACGTTCAACGATGCCGCTTATGCAAGGATCCCCCGTGTCGCCTTTAACAGACTGTTGGGGCAAGTGCTGTCAGCGTGCACCTATTAAGGCCAGCACGCGCTAAACGCTACACTACCACCCACCTCACTCACCCACCAACTCACTCACTCACCAATCCACTCCCTCACCCGCTCACCATCACTCATCCACTCACTCATCCAATCACTGATCCACTGACTCATTCACCCACTCATTCACCCACTCATTCACCCACTGACCCTCACTCACTCATCCACTCACTCATCCACTCACTCATCCCCTCACTCATCCACTCACTCATTCACCCACTCATTCACCCACTCATTCACCCACTCATTCACCCACTCATTCACCCACTCACCCTCAGTCACTCACCCACCCAACCACTCACTCACACCACTCACCCACTGACCCTCACTCACTCACTCACTCTGAAAGACAAAGACGTCCGTATAGCCTCAACAAACTGAGGCAATTACTATTCGTGAGGGGGTGGGGTTCTAAGCACCACGCTCGGACCGCCTTTGTCTCCCCAGTGGAGATGTTTTACTACACACCGCACCAAACACTCATTTTTAGGCTGAGTCGACCTAGGGGAGGGGCCAGAAACTGGTTCAGATAATCGCTGCTGTCACTGGCGTTGGCGGTGGCCGTGAGTGGGAATCGAACTCGCCCGGGTTCGTCGTGCAGCGAGGCGCTAACTGCTGCGCCACCACTCCTCTACCACCACCACCACCTTACACGCCCCGTCCCATTGAATTGTAACGCGCGCACGCAGCCATCCAATGGACGGTCACCGGATCGCGTGCTTTCAGATGTATGTGTGTCTGTATGTATGTTGAACTTCTTTCACACCGTCCGTAGCCGACCGCGCTAATCGCAGGTCATACCTGTCAACCCCTTATCAGTGCCCTACCTTACTACAAACCAATTAAGAACGTATTGGTCACCCCGTGCCCCTTATCAATCTCGACGTTCATCCTACAAAATCCCATCACAAGGGAGAAACACGAAGAAACAGACAACAATATATTTTTTGCCCATATCTAAACGGCTAGATGCCACATGAACCAGAATGTCCAATTTCCCTGTATAAGAATACGAGATAAACCGTATAGTTTGATGAGTATGGGAGGTGCGGGGGGAAAGACAATAAACTAAACAACAACAAGCAGCACTTCGATAGAATCAGTCTTCAATTTAGCATATTGGTGGAGTGTATAGTAGTGTAGTGGGTAGTAGTGTATAGTGTAGTGTATATAGTGCAGTGTATAGTGGAGTGTATAGTAGAGGAAAGACCCCAGCTGGGCCCCAAAGTGAGAGGACCAGGAGGCATGCAGTCAACAATGCTTGACTCGGGGAGGAGGACGCCCCTGCCATGCATAGTCCCATGGGATGTTGGCTATCAACAACAAGGCAACTCCTATGACTAATTGGGAATGGGACGCAAGCGTAGGATTGATCACCCTGTCGCTGGCCGCCTTTGGGGAGGGTGTATCGTGTGAAAGGCCGAAACACCCTAGGAACCAAAGGGTCACTACTGACGATGCGCTCCCCAAATTTCACCAGGCTCACTGTTCATGAACTCTTGGAAGTGCTTGCACAAAGGATAGTAACATCTCATCCTGTGCTCTTTGGAATAATAGTGTAGGGTACAACGTGTATGTTGAACTTTGTTCGCACCGTACGTAGCCGATTGCGCTAATCGGAGGTGCGGGGGGAAGAATAACAAACTAAACACAAGAACAACATGCAGTTCTAAAGAAATTAGTTTTCAATTTAGTATAGTGGTGCAGCCGGTGAGTGTGGAACTAGTTAACTAACTGGCGATATTGTGTTTACGTGACACACCCTTTACTGATTGCTGTGTCGGGTGGTGGCGGGTTTAACGGCACACATTTATATTTACACGATTTAACCTCCAAAAATGTGTTGTGTATATGAATGTACATGTAAATGCGTAAAAAAATCATGTTTGTACATAGCTATGTCCAACTGTGCGTCTATATAACTTTCTATATGGACGTGTGCATATTACTATGACTCCGTATGTATAGGATAGTACATATATGTGTGAAAATGAATGTGTATATAGCTATGTATAACGGTGTGTGCATATATAACTATATATATATGGGAACGTGTGCCTATTACTACATATGAGTTTAACACGTAGGCTTTCGCGACGAATACTCAGATTGCAAATGTTGTGGATTTACTCTCTAACACACCGGTGTGCTGTATTAGTAACGAATTGGCACGTTCTGTTTACGTGTCAAATCTTACTAATTGGCTGTGTCGGGCGGTGGCGGGTTTAACGACTCATTTATATTTACGCGATCGAACCCAAAACAACCGACATTATGGGTACTATACAGGGGGCTTCAAACATTTTTTTTACACTTATATGGGGCCATCGTTTTTAATGTAAAAAGAACGGATAATACACTGTAACATGATAACAAATGGATGTTAATAGCTTCAAAAAGTCAACGAGTCTCCACTTGTTCGCAATCATTGTCAACGCGTGGCCTGGAATCTTCTCCAGGTGGTTTCCAGAGCCCAGAGGCACATTTTTTGTGGCAATGTTGCAAATTCTCATAAGTACTGTATTAAGAATCAAGGAAGCACCCTGTATAAGACTCTGTATACCAGTGACGTGGGGTGAGGTCAATGGCTGGGGAGGCACTGGCTAGTGTCAGAGCCAGATTGACACACTGAGGGGGGCGTGGCCTCACTGAGGGGGGCGTGTTAGACACGTTCCCCTCAGTGAGGCAAATGTGATAGCTGCCTCCCCTGGTGCTTTTTCATTGCGGTTTAATGACGAGACTAGAGAGCCTAAATATATTTATCCGCATACGTGAAATAAGTTACCTGTAGTATGGAAGGCGAGGGCATGAAACGAAGGGGTCTACAAACATTACATTGGTGACATACTGAGATAGTAACAGGCACACGCTGACTGCCCGCGCTCCATCCAGCTACTGAGGGGTTGCGCAATCAGAGGGGAGGCTGAGCTCGTCGCTGCCTCACCTCTCGTCTCTTCCTGTATTTGCAGCGGAGCTCCGCAAATTTGGCGATTTTGACTATAATAAGTATAACCCGTAAAAACAAAGTTTTTCACTATAAATCCTTTATATGCGTGGCGGCTAGAGTCCTCTCGTCCTCTGGCTTGAGATGGCAGCCACCTATGGGTCAGATGATTGTCTGCCAGTATTAAACAATTCGTAATTAAATATTTAATTTGTTTTCCCTAAACAGTGTAAAATTTATTATTTTTTTTCACGAACATTAATTGTCTCGCACAACGAGTCTGTGTGCAAAATGTCAGCTCGATTGGATCACGGGAAGTAGGTTAAAAAACGACCGAAAGGTTTGCACGGTCGTAAGCAAGCAAGCAAGCACGCAAGCAAGCAAGCAAGCGAACTTAATATAAAGGATTTAAAAATGATTGGAATCGTACAGAAATGGCATTTATAACACAGACATTTCTAACACAGATCAGTGGAAAAATCTTAATATTTATTTTATTTGATTATTCTTTTTTTTTTCGTAACAGCTATTTTCATTGGAGTATGACAGGCGAGGATCTGCCTTCCCTGCCTCCCTTGCCTCCCTTGATCACACATCCCTGCTGTATACATAGGATAATACATATATGTGCGTGAGAATGAACGTGTGTAAATAGATATGTAGAACTGTGTATGAATATATATATATATAACTATATATTTGGGTGCGTGTGCGTATTGTCATGCGTGCAATACCGAGCCTTGTGATGATCGCGCGCTGAGAGTTGAGCCGGGAGCCATCTCGCCTTCACACAGACGCAGAACAGAGGGGACAAAGAACCCCTCACTGATCCTTCACTCAATCCTCTGCCCAATATTTATACCAACAGACCCACCACCATCCTCATCAACATCATCCATATTGTGGGTGGGGGGAGAGGGGGGGGTGATAAGTTGAGTCACCCTCATTAAAAAATCGATCTTGCGTGACGGTCATGAATTATACAATAACTCGGCGAACTTGCTCGCGAACATTGCCAGCGGCAGTCCTGATAAATGGGGAACGCAGTCATTTGTGAGATCTGCATAAGTATGGGGGGAGGAGGATGATGGTATCAGTGTGTAGAGGTGGTAAAGGTTGCCATGGTGGCTAGAAAGATGTTAACTTACCTCATAATAGAGGGTGTTTTTCCGTATGTATCGTTAATCGTATTAACGTTTTTGTTGGGTTATATCGCGTAAATGTGAATGTGTGTCGTCGTTAAACCCGACGCCGCCACCACCCGACACACAGCCAATCGGTCAACGTTTGTCACGTAAAGAAAACGTGGCCAATTCGTTGCTAGTTCAGCACTCAGCGGTTGTGTGTTGGAGAGGAAACCCACTGCAACATTTAAAATTCGAGTACGTTTTGTGCTGAGCTAGTAACGAAGTGGCACGTCTTGTTTAGGTGACCAACCCATTTACTAATTGGCTGTGTCGGGTGGTGGCGGGTTTAACGACGCAAATTCATATTTACATGAAAAAAAACCTTGTTATGGATAATATTACTCTTTGGTTCTACGTGACTTTACCGAAAGAACCAAAGAGTATGGATTCCTGCAGTCATGAAAGCTTCAAATCAAGATGGATAATATTGTTCGCGAAAGCATGCTGCGTGCTAAGTTAACCACTTTGCCTGGTATACAGGAGGTCGTGGTTTCGTTCCCGACCATGACGATGTCTGCTGCTGTATATTTGGAGTTTGCATCTCTCCCTCTCTCTCTCTCATCACTATCACGGTGGCTAGGAGATGTTAACTACCTCGCCTAGTATACAGGAGGTCGTGAGTTCGATCCTGACCCTGAAACCTGTTACTGTCTATCTGGAGTTTGCGTCTCTCTCTCTCCGCGTGGTGGTCACTGTGGATTTTTCTCCGGGTCTTCCGGTTTTCCCCACATTTAGAATCAACATCACCACGCGTTTAGATTACGTGGCTGCTGCTGTAAACTTCCACGTGATGATGATGATCAGCCGCCACTTCGTTGCATCTGCTATCATTTGTGATAGCCAGGGTCGCTTCTGAAAAAAAGCTACGTAGTAGCTCAGTGGTGGGGGCATTACACCTGGTAACAATAACATTAGTTTAGACTAGTCTATGTGTCTCTATGGGTGTCTATGTTGCTCTATGGGTTTCTATGTATCTCTACGTGTCTCTGTGTCTATATGGGTTTATATGGGTGTCTATGTGTCTCTATGGGTTTATATGGGTGTCTATGTATCTCTATGCGTCTCTATGTGCCTCTATGGGATTCTATGGGTGTCTATGTATTTCTGTGTTTCATTGTGTCTCTGGGTCTCTATGGGTTTCTATGGGTGTTTAGATATCTATATGTGCCTCTATGGGATTCTATGGGTGTGTATGTATCTCTACATGTTTCATTGTGTCTCTATGTGTCTTTGCATTTACACCTGTTTAAAAAAATTGTGTTTTTTATTAGTTTGCTTTCGGGGGTACGGGGAGAGGGGAGTGGTGGAGAATGAGCCAAGGGTGTAACAAGTATGTTTGGTATGGAGTGCATGATTTGCCCATTAAATGGAATACTGATTATGCACACTTCAATTACATAAACACGTGACGATATAGGAAGCTACTTTTAAAATCTGTAGACTGACAAACTAATTTCTTAAGAACTGTTCCTTTTTGTTGTTGTGTTCAGTCTCTTGTTCCCACCCCCGCACCTCTGATTAGCGCGGTTGGCTATGTGCGGTGCGAAAGAAGTTCAACATTAAACTAATCTCAACTATTTTGTTTATTTTTATTATTACCAGGTAAGGTCACACTAGTGAGCTATGTAGCTTGTTTTCAGAAGCGACCTGGCTATCACAAATGATAGCTCAACGAAGTGGCTTATCATCATCACGTGGGAATTTATAGCAGCAGCCAAATACTTTAAACGCGTGGTGATGTTGATTCTAAATGTGGAGGGGAAAACCGGATGACCCGAAGAAAGATCCATGCGACCACGGGGAGAACATGCAAACTCAAAATATATAGGCATCATATTCTTTGGGTTTCTCGGTAAAGTCACGGAGATAGGTTCAAAGAAAACTTTAAAAAATACAAAAAACTACGACGTTTCGATCACAACACAAGCGGTCGTAATCAAGAGGAAAAACGTGGGGGAAAGCTACTGAGGAAGACTGTTGTAAAGGTTTAAAATGGGTGTAGCCCAAGGGTCATAAATGAAGTGGGCGGGGCTAGTGATGTTAATGTGAGAAATTAGAATGTTAATGTAAGATCGGCGAGCGGCCTGCAAGACGAGCGCGCAGAGGTGGCTATGTTAATGTGAGAGATTATCATGTTAATGGCAGATCGCATAGCAGGAACGTCGAGCTCAACACCATTGCAGTCATTGAAGACTTGGTCCAACAAGAACTGAATGCTGATGTACCGTCCCTGGTGAGACTGCCTCACCAACACTTACTTCACCTGGAATGGAACCAGGGGCAGTTTCTTCATTAGGGCGATTGGGCGACGCACCACCAATGTCATTCAACCACAGAGTCACGCTAGCCGTCACTGCAGCCTCTGGATATAGTCCAATCAGCGTCATGTCACGTTCTGTGGAGTACCGCTTCTTTTGGGGCGATTTCACTCCGGCTGAGAATCGCCCCGAGTGGCCGCATAGACTTACATTGAAAGATGTTTTTTTTCGAACGGGGGCGCTCCCATGCATTCTCTATGGCTTCCGGGAGGGCGAGCCCTAACGTGCTTACGTCATCATACGTGGTTACGTCATCATACGTGCTTACGTCATCATACGTAAGCACGTTTCATCCAACAATATAATTTATCGCTACCTAGTGGAATCTTTAATAAAATAAACTTGAGTGGTTTGTTTTAATAGTGAGTATATAAACAAACAAGATGTATTGTAAGAGTCACTTTATTTTTCATTAATATTAAAGAAGTGAAGTTGCTGTTAATTTATTCATTGCATGGGTGGACCTTATCCTTATCAATCATCCAGACATTTGCCCCCCCTGAGAGATTTTGCAGGAGCCGCCACTGAATGGAACTTTCTACAAACAAGTTGAAGGTACCGCAATGGGTTCTCCCTTATCTCCAGTTGTAGCCAATGTTTTCATGGAAAATGTTGAGACAGATGCCATCCAGGCATCCACTCTACGCCCGTCATTGTGGAAGAGGTACGTAGATGACACGTTCGTCATCTGGCCACAGGCCCGACCAGCTCTGAACCAATTCCTCAACCACATCAATTCCATCCATCCAGTCATCAAATTCACCATGGAGGTGGAAAAGGATGGCAAGCTACTATTCTTGGATGTCTTAATTGAAAGGAGACCAGGTGGCTCAATGGGACACTGTCTACCACCCATATGGATGCATATCTAAAACCTGACTCCCATCACCATCCTTCCCAGAAGAATTCCCTCATCAAAACTGTACACCATAGAGCTCGATGTATTTTCGACCATTATCACATAGACAGTGAATTGAAACACGTACACCAAGCTCTCAAGATGAATGGATATTCAGACTACACAATCCGTAAAGCTATCACCCCAACCGTTGTGAAAGAACCATCTGAGGACTCAATCAAAACCATCACCTTGTCATACATAGCAGGAGTCACCAAAAATATCTCCAAAATCATGAGCAAATACAAGATCCAGGTTCGATTTAAAACAGTACATAAAATTCGTGATCTGATCCCATCTATGAAGGATGTGACATGCAATACCCCGGCATCTACAAACTAAGCTGTGTCTGTGGCAGTAGTTACATTGGGGAAACTAAGCGAGATGTCTCGGACCGTGAAACACGGTAGGACCAATACCTTGGTCGTGGCTGATCATTGTTTTAATGCGGTGGGCTCACACAAAATGTATTTCTCTAAGACGAAGGGACTTTGCAAACCCACTGGCTTTCAACAAAGATTCGTTCATGAATCCATCCACATAGACAGACACAGACACAACTTCAGTCGAGAAGATGGGTATAAATTGAGCAATCATTGGAAGGACGTTATCAACCAGTTTAAGTCATAACTGGCTGTGATGTTACCATCCTACCACCTTCCGATGTTAGTTGCTATTTTGGGCTATCTGATTTTACATTAACAGGTTCAATTTCCCACACAACCACCTCGCTCAAAGAGCTCGACGTTGCTGCTCTGCGATCTCCCATTAAAATTATAATCTCTCACATTAATATCACTAGCCAAGCCCACTTCGTTTATGACCCTTGGGCTACACCAGTGGCGGCTCCTGCAAAATCTCAGGGGGGGCAAATGTCTGGATGATTGATAAGGATAAGGTCCACCCATGCAATGGATAAATTAACAGCTTAAGCATGTAAAGGCAACTTCACTTCTTTAATATTAATGAAAAATAAAGTGACTCTTACAATACATCTTGTTTGTTTCTATACTCACTATTAAAACAAACCACTCAAGTTTACTTTATTAAAGATTCCACTAGGTGGCCACAAATTATATTGTTGGATGAAACGTGCTTACGTATGATGACGTAAGCACGTATGATGACGTAAGCACGTTAGGGCGAGCCCTCCCGGAAGCCATAGAGAATGCATTGGAGTGCCCCCCGGTCGAAAAAAAACATCTTTGAATGTAAGTCTATGGGGCCACTCGGGGCGATTCTCAGCCGGAGTGAAATCGCCCAAAAAGAGGCGGTACTCCACAGAACGTGACATGACGCTGATTGGACTATATCCAGAGGCACAGTGACGGCTAGCGTGACTCTGTGGTTCAATGACATTGGTGGTGCATCGCCCAATCGCCCTAATGAAGAAACCGCCCCTGGGCTACACCCATTTTAAACCTTTAAAAAGTCTGCCTCAGTAGCTTTCCCCCTCTTTTTTCCTCCTGATGACGATCGCTTGTGTTGTGATCAAAACGTCGTGTTTTTTTGGTTTGTCTTTTTTGTGATTTTCTTTGAACCTATCTACGTGACTTTGCCGAATGATCCGAAGAATATGAATTCCTGCAGTCACGAAAGCTTTAAGTCAATATTTATATAGGCGTCAGTTTTGGGATCGAACGGACAATCTCCTGTATACCAGGCAAGGTAGTTAACATCTCCTCGCTACCGTCGCGCGACACTCATATAGAGAACCCCTCACATAGAGACCCATAGACTCACACATAGACACATAGACACATACATTCACACAGAGACCCATCGACTCACACAGATATCTATAGATTCACACTGAGACCCGTATCGTCACGTAGAGACCCATAGACTCACACATAGACACATACATTCACACAGAGACCGATCGACTCACACAAAGATCTATAGATTCACACTGAGACCCGTATCGTCTCGTAGAGACCCATAGACTCACACAAAGATCTACATGAAGGAGGCATCATCATCACAGCAACGATTCACCACTCGGCTACTCCTGACTCAATCATCTGCCTCGTTAACCACCTCGATGTAAAATTACAGCTTCACCTGTTCCAAATATGAATTCCACCGGTACATCTGTGGGAAGCTTATCGAACTATATGGGCAAACATGATGTGAAATAGTGTAGGGGCCAGAAGACATCCCTAGGTCAATGAAGCAGAAATGTGTTGGAGAGTAAACCCACAACATTTACAATTATACGTGGGTTTACTCTCCAACACACAACCGGTGTGTTGAAGTAGTAACTAATTAGCACGTTTTGATTAGTTGACACAACCTTACTGATTGGTTGTGTGGTGGATTAACAACAACGAGCGGAGCGCCAGGCGGCTAAAATGCAGCAAGTTGGCACAGTAGAGGGTACAGCTGGTGTGCATATACCAGTCATCTCAGTCAGCCAACTCATGGCACCTGCTAGGTCTATCCCGAGACCTCCTGCACCTAGCCTGGTACAGTAGGGGGTACAGCTGGTGGTGCATCTACCAGTCATTTCAGTCAGCCAACTCATGGCACCTGTTGGGTTTGTACCGAGACCTCCTGTCAGCGAGCCTTCGTCACTTCACGTGGCCTCAAAGTGCACCTGGTCTGGCACAGGCGCTGTGGTGACGTCACCGTCACTTAGTTGTGAATTGCGGGTATTAGTATTGGTTATTGGTGGGTTAACGACACATTCATGTGTACGCAAACCAACCCAACATTTTTTTATTATGGAATTGTCCCACAGGTAATCTAATAGTGCGAAAGTGTGGCGAGATACGATGCACTACTACTAACTACTCCTACGCACACCATGCAGTGATATGGCGGGAAAAATAATGGAGGGTGCATAACATAGGTTTTTTGGGGAAGATAGTGTAAATATAAATGTGTCGTTAAACCAGCCACCACCCGACACAGCCGATTAGTAAGGGTCGTCACGTAAGCAGAACATGCCAATCCATACTAGTAACGAATTGGCATGTTCTTGCTAGTGTAATGCGGGCGTAAACGGCCTCGCGGATATGACGTCACGGGGGGAGGGGTTAGGTCACGTGAGAGAGAGGGGTAAACTCTTAAGGGCGGTAACCGGAAGAGACGGGAGGAGAGTGGGAGAATAGAGACAGGAGGAGGCCACGCAGGGCAGGGAGTGGAGAGTGGCGCGATCGCCACGCGGTGGGACTCGGCACCGTCGGCCAGCGGTGTCCGGGCACGGGTTGCAATGGAGAGCAGCTGTGAGGCTGCAGCGACAGCAGCAGAGAGACTGCACATCGGGGAAAGGGCTACGTGAGCGACGCCTGCAGCGGAGCTGCATCGGGAGCGGGGAAAGGGCTACGTGAGCGACGGCAGCTGTCAAGCTGCCAAGCGGGAGGCTCTGAGCGAGGGCCGTGCGGGGCAAAGTTGTAAGAACCCAAATAAAGGACACGGAGACAGACAACGTGGAAGAGTCCTTTATTACACTAATAACGAATTGGAATGTTCTGCTCACGTGACAAACCTTACTAATTGGCTGTGTTAGGTGGTGGCGGGTTTAACGACACATTTATATTTACGCGATCTAACTAAAAAAACCTTTATTATGGATCATATTAGTTACGAAAGCCTACGTGCTAAACAGAGGCTACGCAGTCGGGTTACCATATCGTTCCGCATACCATATCACTGCACCGCTCAGCCACATGGTAATTATCAGCGAAGCTTCGTACTGAAATTGTAAATGTTGTGGATTTACTCTCCGACACACCGATGGGCTGAAGTAGTAACTAATTGGCGCATTGTTTACGTGACAAACCTTACTGGCCGTGTTTGGTGGTGGACTGTTTCCGACACATTTAGTTACGTGATCTAACCCAAAAACCTTTATTATCAAAGAAAGTAGTTCGTCGTCGACTGCTCATAAACTACGCTCTTCAGAGCAGGACCAACTACTCTCTCAGCCTTGGCTCTTGCGCTCGACGCTGGAGGGGGTCGGGCCTTCTCAAGTGTTGCCCCAAGGAATGATCTGGCACGCTTAGAAGTCTCGGTGTGTTTAGGAGGGTGAGTGTCAAGACTCGCTATTTTCACGTGGCCTTTACTTAAACATTATTCCATTGTCTTTGCGTTTTATTTTAGTGTACAATGTTTTGGTACCCCCTTGAGTGGAGGTGATATTACATTTAAAATAAGGACGGTTTTTACGGGTTAGGGGCCGTCCAAAAATGACGTCACGCACCTAGGGGGTGGTGGGGTCAGACATTTGTGACGATGTGTGACAAGGGGGAGGGAGGGGGGGTGATAAATGTGACGTCACATCAAAATGCGCAACTTAAAATAATTATAGACAGCACGTTCTACTTAATTAAATATAATTTTTAATAAATGTTTTCTCCTACAAAATCAGAGTGCAGCGCCACATTAAATACGCACTACAATGACAATAGTTTTAAGCGATTTGAAGTATGTTTTTTTTGGGGGGGGGAGCAGAGCTTTGTGACGTCATATTTGAGGGGGGGGGGTCTGACTTTTTGTGACGCCGTGTGAAAAAAACGAACAGAAACCTTAATTTTTGGAGCTTTCGTGACTGCAGGAATTATTCTTTGGTTCTTTCGGTTAAGTCACGTTGCCGTCCACTCATTGATATGCTAATTTTCTCTGCCCCCTCCCTCTCTCCGTCCCCGCCCCCCCTCCCTATATTTAAGGGACCGTCACAGAAACGACCCCTCTCTCTGTGCCGATATGTGTCCTCTCTCTGTGTGTCCTTGTGATGTCTGTCTGCTTGTATGTCTGTCTGTAGTTTTCTAATTAGATTTTTGTTGCTATTTCTCTTATGCCTGATGATGATTGCTTGTGTTGCAATCGAAACGTCGCTATTATTTTAATGTATTATTTTATCTTTAGACGTGACTTAACCGAAAGAACCAAATAATAAGAACAGAAACCTTTTGCAAGGAATAATGTCTGCATTAATCACACATACTTGTGGTGAAAATGCAAACATAAACATGCTCTGATAGCTAGTATATGATGATGCAATGTCTTTAAAACTGATTGGTTCACACCAGAGACAACTTTCTTTAGAGCCTAGTCTCAAACAGTGTTAGACCAGAGGACGTCAAAAGTCGAAAAGCACAAAAACAATGCACTATGAGGGTATTGAGAGCCTGGGGTGAGCAGCTACATCATGGGACCTCCTCCCTTGCCAGTGTAATAAATGGACTCGGATACTTCCTTCTATCTTCGTGTCTTTTATTGGGTTCTCGTCTTCACCCACACGGCACTCTGTTATAACTCTGTATTTGTAGCCCCCGGCTATTCACTGCTATTATAGCTTCTTCTTCCCTCTGACTCTCTGCTTCATCTACTGTAACCTCCTTCCTGCAGACTCGCTGCTACCTCTATGCAGACTCCCGCTGCTACCCCTATGTGCAGACCCTCTGGCTGCTACCGTATGCAGACCCGCTGCTGACTCTGTATGCAGCCCCGCTGCTGACTCTCTGTGCAGCCCCGCTGCTGACTGCAGCCTCCTCGCTGCTTCGGGTCGGTCACCGCTGGCCAACGGTGCCGATCCTCGCTCCCCCGTGTTCGTGGCGATCTCGCCACCCTCCGCTTCGCCCTTCGTGGCCTCTCTCTGTTCCTGGTTCCCCGTCACTCCCCGTCCTCTTCCGGTTCCCCTCCTTCTATAGCCTAACCCCTCACCCCCCCACGTGACCTAACTCCTCCCCTCCTGACGTCACCTCCGGAGGGCCGTTTACGCCCGCATTACATCACCCTCCCCCATAAAGAAAATCCAGCCGACCTCGGCTGAATTGCAACCTGACAAGAAATGCGGGTGTAAAGGGCCAACACGTATAAAGACACGAAGCATGCAACAACAATATAACCAGAACACAACACAATACAATTTCAACGAAACGTGAGGGATTTCGAGCGAGTACGGGCAGCCGGGCCGTCCCGGACGGTCGGCAGACCACCCGCCGAGCGGGAACGTGGAAGGGTTTTAGGGGCGACGGGCGCAAGTTCTTCCGTCGCCATTGGAGGCCCGCCACTGTCCCGCTTGCGTCCAGAGACATCCCGTACTCGCGTCCGCGGAGGGATAGGAAGAGCTGCAGGTCCCGTGGGTTCTGCGGCTCCAGTCGACGTCCCACGAGCGGAACGTCCTCCTCCCTGCGCTGTCACGGCCGGCTTGTCTGTGAAGGGTACGACAGGCGCTCTCGCAAGGTCAGCAGACACAGGCAAGGGCGAGTCGGCAGCAACAGACCCCGGCAAGGCAACTTCGGGAGATGACGCATCCGGCCGCGGGGCAATGTATGGCTTCAACCGGGATGTATGCACGAACCAGCGCCGTGAACCAACCTGAACACGCGCCGACTGTGGGTTGGGAACCTCAATGAGGCGGACCGGACCCTGCCAAGGTCTATGTAATTTAGGAGAGGTACCTGGCCGCACCTGTGGGCAATGAAGCCAGGCCAGGTCCCCCTTTTTCCAGGGGCACTCCCCCTTTGATCGTCGGGCACACCGCTCATTCCTGGCCTGAGCCTTGGCAGTAGCCATGCGGGCACTTTCCCTCGCCTCAGCGACACGCCGAACGTTGTCCTTAATATACTCAGGAAGAGGCTTAACAGGCCCCCTCGCGCCGGTTCCCAACTGTTCATTAATCGGCGGCACATTCTCACGGCCGTACATAAGGAAGAACGGCGAGTATCCAGTAGCCGCGTGCGGCGTCATGCGATACGCCGAAAGCACCCCAGGGATATGCAAATCCCAATCAGATTGATTTTCCCCGACTGTATGGCACAGCATGGCGGACAGAGTCCGATTCAACCGTTCCACCATACCATCCGTTTGCGGGTGGTAGGGGGACGTCCGTATCTTTTTAGTTCCAAGAGCCGCACACACCTCCCCCAACAATTTGGACGAAAAGTTACGTCCTTGATCCGTAAGGAGCCTCTCCGGCGCCCCTTTGTCCATCACATACCAAAATAGAAAGGCGTCAGTGATAGACGCCGCTGACTGGTCAGGCAAAGGCCAGGCCATCGGCCAGCGAGAGAGGTACTCAACCCCCACCAGTAAATACTTATTTCCCTTAGCGGATGGCGGAAAGGGTCCCAAAATATCTAACGCCACCAGCTCATTAACCCGAGATACTTTAATCGATTGTATCGGCGGAACATATGGATGTTTAGGTGGTTTACGGCGGGCGCAATCGGGACACGCGCGAACGTGACCGACGACATCCGTCGTCATGCCGTGCCAATAATAGTCTCGTTGCAGCGTCAATAGGGTTTTCTGCACCCCCAGGTGTAAAAGTGTGTCACAGTGCAAAGATCTAATCAACTCATACCGCAATGACGCAGGCACAACGAGACGCCAGTGTTCCTGTATCCCTTCCCTCCACATCAGTAACCATCTCGGAGAGCAGTTTCCGAAATATCACCCACACCGAATTCCTTACCCGCCTTCTCCGTTCGTTTTCGTAACGACACCAAAGATTCGTCCAACATTTGCTCCCGAATCCACACAGACCTTGAAGACGCAAAATCCCGTCAGCCGGTCCCCCATCAACCGGTCCCGGTGTAAGCGGAGTTTCGAGAACATCCACTGCCAGCGCGACAGGCTGAGGGGGGGGCTGAGTCGGTCCACACCTATGCGTCCCCGACGCACACGCACAAGGGGATCGTTGCGGCAACCTGGACAGTGCGTCCGCGTTAGCGTGACGCACACCCTTCCGATGGTGAATTTGGAAGGAGAATTCTTGCAACGTGTCCAGCCATCTCGCCAGTTGTCGGATGGCTGGTCCATCTTAAGAGCGTACTGCAAGGCCGCATGGTCCGTGCGGACAATAAACGACCGACCGTACAGATACGGTCGAAATTGTCGGAGAACAAACACAATAGCCAAAAGTTCCCTGCGAGTGACGCAGTAACGGGTTTCCGCGGGAGATAAACCCGACTCCCATACGCCACCACACGCTCAACACCACCTTTTGACTGGGACAACACCGCCCCAATACCAGTGTCACTCGCATCAGTATCCAGAATGAAGGGATGTTCAAAATCCGGATAATCCAACGTCGGCGCAGTAGCCAGTAACTCGCGCAGGCTCCGAAACGCCGCCTCCTCCGGCGTTCCCCACACAAATTTATGCCCCTTCCCAGTAAGGAGATGCAAAGGCCTGGCGATAGTAGCGAAATTCGGAACAAACCTCCGATAATATGAGGCGAACCCCAAAACCGACGCACATCACCACCGTGGCCGGGGTTGCCCAATCCCGGACACACGCAGTTTTCTCTGGATCCGTGGCCACCCCGTCCGCACTAACAATATGTCCCAAGTATCGAACGGAGCGTTGCAGTAGATGACATTTCTTAGGCTTGAATTTCAAATTAGCAGAACGCATTCTGGCGAATACAGCCTCCAACCGCAGTAAATGCTCATCAAATGTGCGGCTGAAGACTATAATATCATCTAAATAAATGAGACATGTCTCCCACTGCAACCCCGTCAATACCAACTCCATCAATCTCTGAAAAGTGGCAGGGGCAGCATTCAACCCCATCGGAAGACAGTTAAATTGGAATAACCCCTGCGGCGTACGGAAAGCTGTCTTTTCTCGCGAGGGCTCGTCAAGGGGGAGCTGCCAGAAGCCCGAAGAGAGATCTAGCGTTGAAAAAAACTTAGCCCCTGACAAGGCGTCGAGAGAATCGTCCATACGCGGCAGTGGATACGCATCTGCCACCGACACTTTATTCAACTTCCGAAAATCCACACAAAATCGCAATTTACCATCCTTCTTTTTAACCAACACAACCGGCGCGCCCCATGGGCTATTAGACGGAGATATAATATCCGCTTTCAACATGTCTTCCACTGCCCCTCGAACATGCTCACGCTCAGCCGGACTCATCCGACGCGAGTTCAAACGGATAGGGGCAGCGTCCCCCGTGTCGATATGATGAGAGAGCAGCGAGGTGCGTCCCAAGTCCAAATCGTCCGAGCTAAACACATCGGAATAGCTCGATAATAATTTATGAATCGCACAACGCTGCTCGGTGGAAAGGGCCGAATTTTCCCCACATAATCGGCGATCCAACGATCATCAACCCCTCCATCGTGTGAAAACCACCCACAAGCCCCCCGTCCGGCAGGTCACTCTGAGCCGGTAAACGCCGTAGTGGCATGTGCCACAACGGTACCAGCCGGCACACACACGCTTTCAGCACTCGCATTTAACACCTGCAAAACGGGCGCTGATCTGGACGGACAATAGTTTGCGCCCCTACCAGCGCTAAGCGCCCGTAACCGCGGCGGACGGCGACAGCAAAATCCCAAGAGCACCCTGCCGACCCGGAACCGGCTTCCGGTATCGTAAGGGAATGAGCATCTGAGAGCCAGGTGGAATATCAACCGAAACTTCCGATAGCGCCTGCACCTGGGCGACAGGAGCGGTCGCCCCCAGGCGGACTGTAAAAATTCAAATTTCCGGCCACCCCCGGTAGTCTATGCAATTTTCATTGATTCTAATTAGAATGGGCATCTTAGCCAAAAAATCCGTACCCAACAGGCAAGGAACCGCCAGGGACCTCGAAATCAACACAACGCCCGAGGCCGAGACCCCCCCGATAGAACTGTTAGCGTCCACCTGTCCCACGATGCCCATACTACCCCCGTTCGCAGCGATGCAGGAAGCGTAAGCCGGCCTCACGGCCCCCGGTGGGATGTTCAAAAGATGGAATATCACATCCGAAATAATGGTCGCGGACGCACCGGAGTCCACCAAAATACGTACGTCCACCCCTTGGATGGACCCAGGTACAGTGGACGAACCGGTAGCGGCCCGCGACCAACCCGCCGAGCCAGCTTACGCCACTGCGTTATCGAGCGACAAGGCTCAGATACTGGCCTCCCGTATTTTACAACATCCCGCGTCGCATAACAACGGCGATGCAGTGAGGTGCCAGGCCTTGCCGGGTGTCTGGTGCGCACCGACTTGCCTGTGCCGGAGGGTCTTTCTTTGGGGCGTCGCTGTCGAGGCCTCCTGCTGGGGCGGCCCAGGAACCCGGGCCCAGCAGTCCCTGGCATAGTGGCCCCCGACTGGCCGCAGCGGAAGCAGTCGACGTCGGGGTGGCGCGCAGCGGGCACCCCGTCCCGACGCGGCCGCGCCGGCGGCGGAGCCCGCGGCCCTGACCCGCTTCGAGCGGCCACGGAGTGGAGGCGGCCGACAACTCCTTTGGGCCTGGTCGCATCTGGCACGTACACGGCCTTTGTAGGGTCCCACCCTACGGCCCCCCCCATCGACGGACAGGACCGCCAGTCCACGCCGTGACTTGTTTCCAGCGGCGGAGATTGAACTGGGCGTCCAAACACTTGGCCGCGGCCGGGACGTGAGTTTTTCGTGACCGCACGCCGGCATAGGAATGCCAGATCCCGGGATAAACTCCAACATCTTCCCCAAGATGAGAGGTTCCAGCAGGTCAGGCTCCGTCTCCGGGTAAGCGGCCATAGCGAGTTCCAACACGGCGCCCCTGTACGCTACAGGCGACTCCTCCGGTGCGCGTTGCCGCTGCACGAAGCGGCGATGGGCGTTCATCCGGTGGCTCGTACGCGTCCGCCATTTCATCGAACACCCCACGCAGAGTTTTCTTCTTCGCAGCTTTTATAGAGCGAAAAAAACGAACGGACTCATCATCAAGAAGAGTCGGAAGCACCTCCAGTGCCTCAGCGTCCGTCCACCTTGCCGTACGTACCGCCAGCCAAAATCTACAGGCGAACGCACTCCAATCGCCCCCGATGGAGAACTCTTTGACGGTTGTAAGGTGACGACTGCGGCCCCTTGGCCTGCTCCCGTCCGTCGCTGACTCTTCCGGCGGTAAGTTCAGCAAGGCGTCGCAACGCGGTGTCGCCAAGATGGCGGACGATCCTCGCGGCGGCCCCAAAATGGCGGCTTCCCGCCTTCCGTGGTGCGCCACGCCCAAGATGGCGTCTTCACGCCGCGTGGCCGATGGCGGCGCCATCGAAGACAATCCGGGCTCCTGCCGATCACCACCGTCCCCCTCCAACGCCCGCCCTTGGCGTGACAAGGTCACACAACTCAGTGATGACGGTTTTAAGAGTCGCCAGCTGCTCCGCCATTCGGGTCCATCTTAAATCTTCGTCCTTCAACGCAGACGGGGCGGACGCAGCGGCAACCTCCTCGACACCCGGTGCCCTCACAGATCTCTCCCTCCGCCGAAGTGAAGCCGACCCAGGAGGAAGATCGTCGTCGTCCGATGATGAAGCCGACGCCGGAGATGGGATATTCTTTTTCCTCAGTTGTTTCGCCATGTGGCCGTTTCACTTCTGACTCCAGTGTAATAAATGGACTCGGATACTTCCTTCTATCTTCGTGTCTTTTATTGGGGTTCTCGTCTTCACCCACACGGCACTCTGTTATAACTCTGTATTTGTAGCCCCCGGCTATTCACTGCTATTATAGCTTCTTCTTCCCTCTGACTCTCTGCTTCATTACTGTAACCTCCTCCTGCAGACTCGCGCTACCGTCTATGGCAGACTCCCCGCTGCTACCCTATGTGCAGACCCTCTGGCTGCTACCGTATGCAGACCCGCTGCTGACTCTGTATGCAGCCCTGCTGCTGACTCTCTGTGCAGCCCCGCTGCTGACTGCAGCCTCCTCGCTGCTTCGGGTCGGTCACCGCTGGCCAACGGTGCCGATCCTCGCTCCCCCGTGTTCGTGGCGATCTCGCCCACCCTCCGCTTCGCCCTTCGTGGCCTCTCTCTGTTCCTGGTTCCCCGTCACTCCCCGTCCTCTTCGGTTCCCCTCCTTCTATAGCCAACCCCTCACCCCCCCACGTGACCTAACTCTCCCCTCCTGACGTCACCCCGGAGGGCCGTTTACGCCCGCATTACACCGTATCAAATGAAAGAACTGTTTACTTTTTCCTGGCAAAAAACAGGTGTTTAAGATGTTAAAACACTTAACAGAAACCTTTAAGCAGCGCATCTGAAAGCGCCGCTCGATCCGGTGATCGTCTTTGTTCGTTGGCCTGCCAAAAAATATTCATAGTGGTATGTAGTGTATAGTGTAGTGTATAGAGTGTATTGTAGCGTATAGTAGTGTATTGTAGCATATAGTAGTGTCGTGAATGGTAGTGTTGCGTGTAGTGTATAGTTTAATGCATAGTGGCGTGTATAGTGTATTGTATAGTAGTGTATAGTGTAATGTATCGTCCAGTGCGTGCAATGTATAGTTTAGTGTATAGTAATAATCTAAATGCGTGATGCTGATTCTAAATGTGAAGGACTCAGAGAAAAATCAATGCAACCACGGGGAGAGAGACACCGCAAGCTCCAAACATACAGCAGGCGTCAGAGTCGGGATCTTAGCCACGACCTCTTGTATGGCAGGCGAGGTAGTTAACATCTCGCCTTACCCACGACCTCCTTCATACCAGGGGAGGTAGTTAACATCTCCTAACCACTGTGCCATCCATGGCCAGTTAATGCTGGCCAGCGAGGTTCCATAGCTGTTGGGCCAAGTGCTATTTTCAGAACAAACGCAAATATCTCCCGTGTAGCCTTAACAGGCCATTTGGGGGCAAGTGCTGATATTAGCATAAATGCAAAGATCCCCCGTGTAGCCTTAACAGGCTGTTTGGGCAAGTGCTTGTATCAGATAAAACGCAAAGATCCCCTTGTAGCCTAACAGACTGTTGGGGCAAGTGCTGATATCAGCACAAAGCAAATATCCCCTGTGTAGCCTTAAGAGGCTGTTAGTAGCGAATAGCTCCGTTTCTTTAGAACTGCTTGTTGTTGTGTTTAGTTGGTTGTCCTTCCCCCGCACCTTCGATTAGCGCTGTCGGCTACGTACGGTGCAAAATAAGTTCAACACGCACACACGCGCCCTTCAGGAACGCATCCCAACGTAAACCGGGGGGTGGTCGCTGTAGCCGCACTCCGAATGTCGTTGGT
>NC_083844.1:6207888-6216969 GCF_015708825.2 Lethenteron reissneri | reverse complement strand
GAGCGGCAAGCCATAGCCACCCGTTGGAGTGCTGAGCAGTTAAGAGATGGGGGTTGTCAAAGTGGACTTAAACACGTTCCTTCAGAGTGGGCAGGTAGGAACTTGGTTGGACAGCGCATTTGTGCGATCTGTGTCCCGCGGCGCAAGCTACGTGGGGTGGCGCGTCACGTGGTGTTGAGCCCGCCCGAAGCGCTGTATGAAATATAAATCGAGGGCGTGGCTATGCACGACAGACAGACAGACAAATAATCCCTGGTGGGCAGTGTGGAACCTGTTGTTCCTACCTGTAAAATCTATCTACCGACTCCGATCGCCCGATTTCAAGTGGCGAAGGCATTTCATAGCTTGTGGTGCCAGGCTAACGCAAACAGCGATCGGCGGCAAGCGGCAAGCCCTACGCACCCGTGGGAGTGCTGAGCAGTTAAGAGATTGGGGGTTGTCAAATCTGACTTTATAAAAAATGTATCTATCGACTAATAATTGAATTCGCTTCGAAGACGTGTCCAATAGAACAGCTGACATAACCGGATGTCGAACCCTCTGTCCTGAATTTTGGGCCACCCTGTGCATGACGGGGCGTAAATAAACAAAATGTATATCCGCTGCTGGATGGAGATCAATGTGTGGATGATTGTGATGTCTCTACCCTGCACGCGTTCGATAATCCGCGTGCTTCCCCCGCCTCTGAACGCGAGCTCCCCGGCGTCCCGTCCACGCGCCGTGATGCCGCTGCCCGTTGATCGGAGGCTCCAGACCCTTCACCACTTGTCCCCGAGAAATGCGATGAGCTGTGGAGCTTTGAAATTTTTTCGACAAATGGCCCCGTTCTGTCTGGGGGCTTCCGCCAAATTATCCAGTTTCCTCCTCCGTTCGTGAGCTCACTCACTGAGTGGATTCCGATCAACGTGTAATGTGAGGATATATCCGGGTCGCTGACGGATCACAACTCGTCACGATTAATGGCTCTGCCGGTCCTGGTCCATAGCCAATGGGGGGAAGCCTAGGGGCGTGGCCCTGACGTCATGGAAAGGTGACAGCTGTAAGTAGAGGATTGGTTCTGCTGGCTTTGGCCACAGCGGTGTGGTCCCGGGAGCCTACGAGGGAGTCTGGAAGATTCCATAGAGGCTAACCAGGATTGGCGAAAAGGTACCACGTGACCCGGGTAATAAATAGGAGTGGAGACGAACAACACATGGTCAGAACTGGAGCGGACGGAGGGGAGAGGCCACGCGAGAGCGGGAGTCCAGGCTGCCACGTTGCTGCGCGCGTCTCTCTATCTCTCTCACGCTGTCTGTCAGCAGCGTGAAGGAGTGTTGTAAAGAAAGACAAATAAAGACCGGATTCCAGAAGTCACTTCCACGACCTTTATTACAAATGGAACGATTATACAACTCATTCACTACTATTGTACATTTTGATTTAAAGCTTTCGTGACTGCAGGGATTCATATTCTTGGTTCTTTCGGGAAAGTCACGTAGAAGGGAAACAATCAAATAATAAAAATAAAACATAATAAGATAACATTCTCACGACGTTTCGGCCACAACGCAAGCAGCCGTCCTCAGGTGAAGAACAGGGCTGTCGGAAAGATAGCGTCCTAATGAACACTGCTAAGCTTACACTGCTAAGCTGATAAACATGCTGCCAAGCTTTGCAGTGTTCATTAGGACGCTGTCTTTCCGACAGCCGTTCTTCACCTGAGGACGGCTGCTTGTGTTGTGACCGAAAGGTCGTGAGAATTTTATCTTATTATGTTTAATTTTATTATTTCCCTTCTATGTGACTTTACCGAAAGAACCAAGAACATAATTCACTACTATTATACAACTAATACTGGTAGGAACCACCTGGTTCCACCAGCCCACAGGGGATTATTGTGTCCGTCCGTCGTGCATCCAAAAATGGGATGGGTGGGGCTGGGTGGAGAGGGGAGGGTGGGGAGGGGCTGGGTGGGGAGGGTGGGGGGAGGGGCTGGGTGGGGAGGGTGGGGGGTGGGGCTGGGTGGGGAGGGGCTGGTCACCCCGTGGTGCCCTTATAAAACTCAACGTTTAACCTACTCACGCCGGCTTGTGCCCGCCCTCACAATCGGCCATATTTGTGGAATACACCACGCCGCCGTTGACCCTGGCCATTGACCGAGCAACACAACGTTCCTACCTGCTCCCTCCGCAGGACAATGTGTTGAACTTCAACGGGGGATCAGCCAACACCGCTGGAGAGGGCGAGGTCCCAGGCTTCTCGTCCCCGGCTCTTGTCCTCTTCGTCCCTTCAGCTCCAACCAACAATCCCCCGTGTCGCACCGCACACAACCTGATATCGCTTCCTGTACGTTCTCTCTCTCTCTCATCATCTCCATCTCCTGGCTCTCCACCGTCTATCCCACCTGCCTGCCCCCAAATGCACCCGCTTCGTTACTACTGCTTCTCCCCATAGGGGCCGTCCGTAAATGACGTCACGCACCTAGGGGCGGGTGGCTGGGTCAGACATTTGTGACGAGGGGGTGGGGGGGGTTTGAGAAATGTGACGTCACGTAAAAATGCGCAACTTTAAATAACTATAGACGACACGTTCTACTTAATTAAATAGACTTTTTAATAAATGTTTTCTCCCACAACATCAGAGTGCAGCGCCACATTAAATATGCACTACAATGACAATAGTTTAAAGCGATTTGAAACATGTTTTATTTTTGGGGGGGGGGGGCAGAGCTTTGTGACGTCATATTCGAGGGGGGGTCTGGCTTTTTGTGACGCTGTGTGACGAAGGGGGGGGGGGGGTCAAAAATTATCCAAAATCGCATGACGTCATTTATGGACGGCCCCCAAATGCACCCGCTGTTTGCAAACCCCGCGCGTTACGCCACTCCGCTAGAACAGCAGTCGGCGGTTGTGTGTTGGAGAGTAAACCCACTAATACATTTACAATGGTAGTGTAGTGTATAGTAGTGGAGTGTATAGTAGTGTGCATAGTGTAGTGTATAGTGTAGTGTATTGTGTAGTGTATTGTGTAGTGTATAATGTGTATAGTGTAGTGTATAGCGTAGTGTATAATGTAGTGCATAGTGTAGTGTATATTGTAGTGTATAGTGTAGTGCATTGTGTACAGTCTGGAAGCTACTCACATGCCAAATTTCAAGTTTGTTGCATGTCGGGAAGTATGCTAAACATTTCGAACAGACACACATATTGACAAATTTCCCTTTTTTATATATATAGTGTAGTATACTAGAACATCACTCGCCGGTTGTACGTTGGAGAGTAAACCCACTGCTACATTTACAATGGTAGTGTAGTGTATAGTGTATTGTGTAGCGTAGTGTATAATGTAGTGCATAGTGTAGTGTATATTGTAGTGTATAGTGTAGTGCATTGTGTACAGTCTGGAAGCTACTCACATGCCAAATTTCAAGTTTGTTGCATGTCGGGAAGTATGCTAAACATTTCGAACACACATTGACAAATTTCCCTTTTTTATATATATAGTGTAGTATACTAGAACATCACTCGTCGGATGTGCGTTGGAGAGTAAACCCACTACAACATTTACAATTATAGTGTAGTGTATAGTGTAGTATTACTGGTAGGAACCTCCTGGTTACACCAGCCCACAGGGGATTATTGTGTCCGTCCGCCGTGCATCCAAAAATCGGAGGGGTGGGGCTGGGTGGAGAGGGGAGGGTGGGGAGGGGCTGGGTGGGGAGGGTGGGGAGGGGCTGGGTGGGGACGGTGGGGCTGGGTGGGAGGGGTGGGGCTGGGTGGGGAGGGGCTGGTCACCCCGTGGTGCCCT
This sequence comes from Lethenteron reissneri, assembly GCF_015708825.2. Lineage (NCBI taxonomy): Eukaryota > Metazoa > Chordata > Hyperoartia > Petromyzontiformes > Petromyzontidae > Lethenteron > Lethenteron reissneri. The sequence continues at coordinate 6,213,183 of NC_083844.1, read as the reverse complement.
TATAAAACTCAACGTTTAACCTACTCACGCCGGCTTGTGCCCGCCCTCACAGTCGGCCATATCTGTGGAATACACCACGCCGCCGTTGACCCTGCAGGCCATTGACCGAGCAACCCAACGTTCCTACCAGCTCCCTCCGCAGGGATGTGTACTAGTGTTGCGCCATAATAAGGCGCTGTAGTCAGCTGACTTGCCGCCAGGCTCACGGGCCGAGATGGGGCAGCCGAGAGAGAGCGAGGTGCGTAGGGGTTGACCGAAGGTCAAACGCCCGCCCCTCCGTGGCCGGAGGTTGACACCCCAAACCCCCCCAGGGGCTGAGGGGGATGATGGCCCCCCTCCACTACCTAAGACCCCTTAAGAATTAAGACCACCTCCCTGAAGGTTCTGGAGGTGGGGGGGGGGGGGGGGTCATGAGGGGAGGGGTTACCCCGACCTGGGGATAAAAGGGCAGCCCTCGGTTACGGTCCTGGCAGTACTCACCAACTCAAGCTCGAAGACATCTGAAGATCTGAAGACTGGACCAGCGTACCCGTGGACCCTTAACCGTGGCTCTCGTGAGCCGGTTGTAACGGAGCCGAGGTCGCTTGGACCCCCTGGGACCCTCCCTGAGGCTCTCGCTAAACCGGGGTTGAAGTGGTCCAGGGCGAGTCCCGTACCCTGGGTGGGTCGGTCGGTCCAGCCTTCCCCTAGCCGCCGTCGCAAGGGACCGGCGTGTCATGTAGCCCGGAGTGGGTAGAGCACGCTAGAAAGGAGGCTGTCTCTACCCTTAGAATATCGAGTGTAAGGGGTCGTACCTCTCCGTGTTAATAGAGTAGTGGTTAACAGAGTAGCGTTAACAGAGTGTTAAGTATTTACACTATGAGACCTCCTTTACCAGTAGCAAAGTATAGTAATAGGTTTTTACACTCTTATCTGGTACAAAATCTGATACCTTTATACAAGGGTGAAAACTATTACTATATTTTGCCACTGGTAAAGGAGGTCTCATAGTATAAATGCTTACCCCGAGCTCTCAATACTCTGATAGTGTGCTTTTTTTGAGTTGTACGCCTTTTGGCGTCATCTGGTCCAACACCAATGGAGACTAGGCTCTAAGAAAAGCTGTCTCGGGTGTGGACCATTCAACTTCAAGGACAGTGCATACATTATCATTATCAGAGTTGTTTCTTTTTGTTTGCAGTTTGACTGCTTGTGTTGTGGTTATTGCAAACATGATCCCTTGTATAAAGGTGTCAGTTTTTGTACCAGATAAAAGGGTAAAAATCTATTACTATTAGAGTGTTAAGTGTTGTTCAATAAACGCGTTGCCTCCAGCAGATGTCTCCGTGTGGTTAGTCATAGGACACAGCACGATTATAACAACATAACACAGGTAGGAACAACAGTTCCACACTGCCCACCAGGGATTACACAGGTCAACACACTTATTTCTGGCATAAGGTATTCCAACGATTTTAAGGTAATTTTGGGGTGCTGATTCCAAATCTGGCATCAGTTTTTTGTCTATCACAGCAGGTTTTTGAGATATCAAATATTGCATTTTCAATAAAAACTGCAGAAGAAAAATATTAAATAAATGTGGATATCTACATAAAATGATATAAGCACACTATCCTAAAAATACAGCACCATATTTTAACACTAAAGCAGTCACCGACTCGCAACAACTTGCAATCATAAGTGACAGAGTTAATTTCGGGTAAAATCAATGAAAATGGGGTATGCCGATAGCATAAAATGAGATGTGATAGAGCAAATCTGAGATCAGATTTGGAATCAGCACCCTGAAATTAGTCTAGAACAGCTGCAAAAGTCCAGGGCAGAATTTTTTTTTGTTGACCAGTGTTATTTGTCTGTCGTGCATAACCACGCCCTCGATTTGTATTTCATAGAGCGCTTCGGGCGGGCTCAGCACCACGTGACGCGTCACGCGGCTTGCGCCACGTGACACGGATCGCACGAGAACGCGCTGTCCAACCAAGTCCCTACCTGCCCACTCCGAAGGAACGTGTTAGGGCTCACTAGAGGGCAAATTCCGGATGTCACGGAGGATCAGGCAGAGGTCGCAACCGGGTACCCGATACCCGGCTACCCGTACCCAGCCGGGTACGGGTACCCGTTTGCTACCCTGGTGCGGCCGGGTACGGGTACGGGTAGACCGTGAGTCACTGGTGAGTCACCGTTTGTCACTCATTTCCCAACGTCTTGTCTCTTCTCACAATTCAAGTTCCTAGAATCAACCCACCCGCGCCTGCAACATGGCTTCATCCCAGAGGTCGCAATCGGGTACCCGATACCCGTACCCTACCCGTACCCGGCCTGGTACGGGTAGCGTACGGGTAGGGTACCCGTTTGCGACCCTGGTGCGGCCGGGTACAGGTACGGGTAAGGAATCAAAACCCGTTTGCGACCTCTGCGGTCGGGTCAGGACATGACAGTCTGGGTGAACCCACGAGAGCACGTGACCGGACGTGGGGACATGGGGGCCCCCAGAAGTGGGTGAGCGGGCCACGTAAGATAGACCCAGAGTCTTCGCGAAGGATCGAGAAGGGGGCGTGACCAAGGAGATAGAAGCCGAGCCCCGAGAGGGAACGTGGCTGTTCAACCCGGGAAAGAAGTAGTCTTCTTCAATCCTCGCTCCTCAGTCTCCGTACATGAAGGCGTGTCGGCTGTTCTGGTTCAACCATATAGGGATTCCGTTCAAGTGGTGAGGTGGTTAGGAACGGTGGTGGCCACCACCTTACAGAGTTAAGGGGCCGTCCATAAATGACGTCACGCGATTTTGGACGATTTTTGACCCCCCCCCCTCCCTCCTCGTTACACGACGTCACAGAAAGTCAAACCCCCCCTCAAATATGACGTCACAAAGCTCTGCCACCCCCCACCCACCCAAAATAAAACATGCTTCAAATCGCTTTAAACTATTGTCATTGTAGTGCGTATTTAATGTAGCGCTGCACTCTGATGTTGTAGGAGAAAACATTCATTAAAAGTATTTAAACACATTCCTGCGGAGGGAGCTGGTAGTAACGTTGGGTTGCTCGGTCAATGGCCTGCAGGGTCAACGGCGGCGTGGTGTATTCCGCAAATATGCCCGACTGTGAGGGCGGGCATAAGCCGGCGTGAGTAGGTTACACGTTGAGTTTTATAAGGGCACCACGGGGTGACCAGCCCCTCCCCACCCAGCCCATCCCTCCCCACCCCCCACCCAGCCCCACCCTCCCCAGCCAACCCCTCCCCACCCAGCCCCACCCCTCCCTCCACCCTCTCCACCCAGCCCCACCCCTCCCATTTTTCTTACTGGTAGGAACCAGAAGGTTCAACCATATAGGGATTCCGTTCAAGTGGTTAGGAACGGTGGTGGCCATCACCTTACATAGTTAAGGGGGCGTCCATAAATGACACGTGTTGTCTATATTTATTTAAAATTGGGCATTTTGATGTGACGTCACATTTCTCAAACCCCCCCCCCCCAGGTGTGTGACGTCATTTATGGACGGCCCCTAACCTGTAATGTACATAGTCGTTCGGAGTGGACGTAGTTAACCTTGGAACGTTGAATAGTGTTGGTTATTATTTTGATGTAAAGCTTGTGTGACTGCAGGGATTTAAATTCTTGGTTCTTTCGGTAAAGTCACGTAGAAGGGAAACGATAAAATAATAAAAATGTAAGACAATAAAATTCTCACGACGTTTCGACTGCAACACAAGCAATCATCGTCAGGTGTGAAATCCACAGCAAGAAAATTTGAAATCCACTGCAAGAATTTTGTTTTACTGTGGATGTCACACCTGATGATGATTGCTTGTGTTGCAGTCGAAACGTCGTGAGATTTAAAAAAAAAAATATTTATTGTTTTATTTCCCTTCTCCGTGACTTTACCGAAATAACCAAGAATATAGTGTTGGTTGTGTTGGAGTATGAAACATGTTGACTCTGTCTTGGTGTGTGCCTTGATTAGAACCCACTACACTAGTACAGCACTCACTGGTTGTGCATTGGAGAGTACACTACGACATTTACAATTACAGGTAGTCCTCTACTTACGATGGAGATGCGTTACGACGACGCAATCGTAAGTCGAAAATATCGTAAGTCCAAGATGGCCACGCCTACCCAGGAGTCTTAAAGAATGGTGATAATTTAGCAAAACAGAGCAATTTACAGTACCGTACTGTATAAACTAGATACTGTGTGTATTTATTAATTACAATACAGTGATACCTCGGTTCACGAACGCTTCTGTTCACGAACAACTCGGTTCACGAACAGAAAAGTTCATAAAAATTTGCTCCGGTTCACGAACTCCGCTTCGGTTCACGAACAGGAGCCGCGGCCATTTTAATGCTATTTCCAGGCTGTCACGTGGTCGTGACTTCCTGTAGGAAGATCGTGGAGAAGAAGAGACATAGAAATAAGTACTGTACTGTACTGCGAGTACTGTGAAGACACTTTGTGACTTTTTGCTTTTTGGTGTGCTTTTTAGCACATACAGTACTGTACTGTACTACTGTACTGTACAATACTGTACTTACTGTATTGTACAGTTCACCCGTTTGAGTGCTTACTGAAGTCATCTCAAGCAAGGTTAGTGTTCTCTCTTTATACATTACTATACTGTACAGTACTAATGTGTATTGTCATTTGTTTCATATTTTTGTGCTTCAAAAACCAAAAAAAAGGTCAGAACGGATTAACCGGATTTACATTGAACACTATGGGAAAATGTGCCTCGGTTCACGACCAATTCGGTTCGCGACCAGAGTCAGTTCACGAATTAAGTTCGTGAACCGAGGTATCACTGTACTGTATTGCACAGTAAAATTTAAAGTAAAAAAAACAAGGTAAATTCTTAGCCTACCTATATGAACTGCAATTTCATATAAAGTTTTTTCAGGAAACAATCCTATCTGCTATAAGAACTTTTAACACGCATTGAACGTATCGTATCGTGGTAACCCTAAAATGAAATCGCTAAAGCTACGTATCACACCATACATTGAACGTATCGTAATGTATCATATTGTCCTGTACTCACCAAGATTCCGTCCGTCGTCTGCACACTTCAACGATCTTAGGTTGTTGATGGCTACACTAACTTAGTTGTCGCAAGAGGATGGCGATGATAAGGTACCATGGGTGGAAAACCCCCGATTTTTCCAGCGGCAGGCATCGGGTTTTTTCTTTAATACAATTGTAATAAAGGTCGTGGAAGTGTGATGCCGCCGCCACGAAGCCGTTCGGCAGGCACCAAATCCCCGACCTCGCCACCACCAAGCAACGGAGCCGACCCC
>NC_083844.1:6191801-6199794 GCF_015708825.2 Lethenteron reissneri | reverse complement strand
CACTCTGCAGAACAGGGGGAGATCATACAAACTCCACTCACTCTACATAACAGGGGGAGATCATACAAACTCCACTCACTCTCTGCAGAACAAGGGGCGATCATACAAACTCCACTCACTCTACAGAACAGGGGAAGATCATACAAACTCCACTCTGCAGAACAGGGGGAGATCATTCAAACTCCACTCACTCTGCAGAACAGGGGGAGATCATACAAACTCCACTCACTCTACATAACAGGGGGAGATCATACAAACTCCACTCACTCTCTGCAGAACAAGGGGCGATCATACAAACTCCACTCACTCTACAGAACAGGGGAAGATCATACAAACTCCACTCTGCAAAACAGGGGGAGATCATACAAACTCCACTCACTCTGTAGAACAGGGGGAGATCATACAAACTCCACTCTGCAGAACAGGGGGAGATCATACAAACTCCACTCACTCTACAGAACAGGGGGAGATCATACAAACTCCACTCTGCAGAACAGGGGGAGATCATACAAACTCCACTCTCCGCAGAACAGGGGGAGATCATACAAACTCCACTCTTCAGAACAGGGGAAGATCATACAAACTCCTCTCTGCAGAACAGGGGGGGATCATACAAACTCCACTCACTCTACAGAACAGGGGGAGATCATACAAACTTCACTCAATCATTCTCTCTGCAGAACAGGAAGGTCATACACACTCCACTCTCACTACAGAACAGGGGGAGATCATACAAACTCAACTTTGTAGAACGGGGAGATCATACAAACTCCACTCTGTAGAACAGTGGGAGATCATACCAACTCCACTCCACAGAACAGGGGGAGATCATACAAACTCCACTCACTCTACAGAACGGGGAGATCATACAAACTCCACTCACTCTGCAGAACAGGTGGAGATCATACAAACTCCACTCAATCTGCAGAACAGGGGGAGATCATACAAACTCCACTCTGTAGAACAGAAGGAGATCATACAAACTCCACTCACTCTACATAACAGGGGGAGATCATACAAACTCCACTCACTCTCTGCAGAACAGGGGGAGATCATACAAACTCCACTCACTCTCTGCAGAACAGGGGGAGATCATACAAACTCCACTCACTCTACATAACAGAGGGAGATCATACAAACTCCACTCACTCTACAGAACGGGGAGATCATACAAACTCCACTCACTCTACATAACAGAGGGAGATCATACAAACTCCACTCACTCTGTAGAACAGGGGGAGATCATACAAACTCCACTCTCTGCAGAACGGGGAAATCGTACAATTTAACACGTAGGCTTTCGCGACCAATATTATTCATAATATAGGTTTTTGGGTCAGATTGCGTTATTTATAAATGTGTCGTAACCCTCCATTCTTGCCCGATAAAGCTGATTGTAATTACCAGCAAAACGTCGTACTCAAATTTTAAAATGCTGTTGATTCTCTCTTCAGCACACCGGTGGGCTAAAGAAGTCAATTAATTTGTCCTTTGAAAACGTGACACATTTTTTACTGTTTGGCCGTGTCGGGTGGTGGAGGGTTACGACACATTTATAAATAACACGATCTGACCCAAAAACCTATAGTATGAAATCGTACAAACTCCAATCACTCTCTGTCGAACGGGGAGATCATACAAACTCCACTCTACAGAACAACACGCGTGGTAAAGACCTCGAACCAGGTGGCGGCAGTGGTCGCGACAACGGTGGTGGCGGCGATTAGGATGATGATGATGAGACAAACGGAGCTGGCCTTGCGGACGTGTTGATGGTGTGACGTAGTGAACCGCTGCTGGTGCTGACCGTGGTGGTGTCGGCTTCACAGCGCCCGTCGTAGGCGGTGCCGACAAATTTCAATGGTGAGAAGAAGACTCTGGCTCTGCGATGGTGGGCGACCGAGCAGCGTGGAGGTTGTCCCTGGAGGTGAAGAGTCTGAAGGCGGCGGAGGAGGAGGCGGCGGCGATGAAGATGGCGAGAGAGCGAGCCAGGGTCCAATTGTCGCCCGTGTAGCAGTCGGACTTGTGTGGTGTGTGCGTGTGGTGCATGTGTGTGTGGTGCGTGTGTGTGTGGTATGTGTGTGTGGTGTATGTGTGTGGCTTGTGGTTGGCGTGTGTGTGGTGTGTGTGTGGTGTATGTGTGTGGCTTGTGTCTGTGGTGTATGTGTGTGGTCTATGTGTGTGTGGTGTATGTGTGTGGTGTATGTGTGTGGCTTGTGGTTGGCATGTGTGTGGTGTGTGTGTGTGGCTTGTGTATGTGTGTGGCTTGTGTCTGTGGTGTATGTGCGTGGCTTATGTCTGTGGTGTGTGTGTGTGGTGTGTGTGGTGTATGGTGTATGTATGTGTGTGATGTGTGTGGTGTGGCTTATGTCTGTGGTGTTGTGTGTATCGATCGCTCGGATGATGCCGCTTTTTAGCCCAGGAAAGCCTCGTCTGAGTCTCAAGCCTCTTACCGGAGGGTTCTGCCAAAATTTGGAGTGCCACGGTGGCTTGGAGATGTTAACAACCTCGCCTGGTATACAGGAGGTCGTGGGTTCCATCCCGACCCTGACTCCTGCGGTATATTTGGAATCTGCATCTTTCTCTCTCCCCGTGGTCGCGTGTATTTTTCTCTGGGTCCTCCCCCGATGTTTCCCTCCACATTTAGAATAACATCACCACGCCACACAATACAGGTAGTCCGCGACTTACGATGGGTCCGACTTACGATTTTTCGATCTTACGATGGCGATTGCGATATGACAAAATTGTTAAATATTTTACAATTCGCGCGGCAGGCAAACGCAGCAGCGCACGAGGTACGATGCTGTACCTTACAAGGGTGGCACAGTCGGGTTTTACAATCGGGTTTAATTGTCTTTCTATATTAAACCCGATCATCTGAGATTGGGAGAAATCCGGTTTAATTGATTCTAATTGCGGCATCCGAGCGGAACTTCTCAACGATGGGCTTCATCCATTCCAAGCTAAGGAACTCACTGGCGCCCACGATTGTGGAGAAGAAGCTCGTGTTCATCAAGACCAACCCGCCCGCCGCATTTTACGACTACCCCGTGCCTGACGGCCCCCCGAGTACGATAATAGCACCGACGAGGAAGCAGTCTAAGCCTTGGATCAGAGTTTCGTATTCATTAAACCAGGTTTTAATTCCCCGAAATCGGGTTTAATTGTGTAATGTGAGGACATATCCGGGTTGCTGTTGGATTACACCTCGTACGATGATTGGCTCTGCCGGTCCTGGCCCATAGCCAATGGGGAGAAGTCTTAATGGCGTGGCCCTGACGTAATGGGAAGGTGACATCTGTAAGTAGAGGATTGGTTCTGCTGGCTTTAGCCACAGCCAATGGCGGGATGAGTCATGGGTGTGGTCCTGGGAGCGTACCATGGAGTCTCGAAGATTCCATAGAGGCTAACCAGGATTGGTGGAAAGGTACCACGTGACCCAGGTATTAAAAGGGGTGGAGACGAACAACACGTCAGATCTGGAACGAACGGAGGGTGAGGCCACGCGGGGTCCAGGCTGCCACGTGGCCGCGCGTGTTTCTCCCTCTCACGCTGTCTTGTCAGCAGGGTGAAGGAGTAAGATGGGAGTGTTGTGAACGAAAGACAAATAAAGACCGGATTCCAGAAGTCGCTTCCACGACCTTTATTACAATTGTATTAAAGAAAAAACCCGATGCCTGCCGCTGGAAAAATCGGGGGTTTTCCACCCATGGTACCTTATCATCGCCATCCTCTTGCGACAACTACGTTAGTGTAGCCATCAACAACCTAAGATCGTTGAAGTGTGCAGACGACGGACGGAATCTTGGTGAGTACAGGACAATATGATACATTACGATACGTTCAATGTATGGTGTGATACGTAGCTTTAGCGATTTCATTTTAGGGTTACCACGATACGATACGTTCAATGCGTGTTAAAAGTTCTTATAGCAGATAGGATTGTTTCCTGAAAAAACTTTATATGAAATTGCAGTTCATATAGGTAGGCTAAGAATTTACCTTGTTTTTTTTACTTTAAATTTTACTGTGCAATACAGTACAGTGATACCTCGGTTCACGAACTTAATTCGTGAACTGACTCTGGTCGCGAACCGAATTGGTCGTGAACCGAGGCACATTTTCCCATAGTGTTCAATGTAAATCCGGTTAATCCGTTCTGACCTTTTTTTTGGTTTTTGAAGCACAAAAATATGAAACAAATGACAATACACATTAGTACTGTACAGTATAGTAATGTATAAAGAGAGAACACTAACCTTGCTTGAGATGACTTCAGTAAGCACTCAAACGGGTGAACTGTACAATACAGTAAGTACAGTATTGTACAGTACAGTAGTACAGTACAGTACTGTATGTGCTAAAAAGCACCAAAAAGCAAAAAGTCACAAAGTGTCTTCACAGTACTCGCAGTACAGTACAGTACTTATTTCTATGTCTCTTCTTCTCCACGATCTTCCTACAGGAAGTCACGACCACGTGACAGCCTGGAAATAGCATTAAAATGGCCGCGGCTCCTGTTCGTGAACCGAAGCGGAGTTCGTGAACCGGAGCAAATTTTTATGAACTTTTCTGTTCGTGAACCGAGTTGTTCGTGAACAGAAGCGTTCGTGAACCGAGGTATCACTGTATTGTAATTAATAAATACACACAGTATCTAGTTTATACAGTACGGTACTGTAAATTGCTCTGTTTTGCTAAATTATCACCATTCTTTAAGACTCCTGGGTAGGCGTGGCCATCTTGGACTTACGATATTTTCGACTTACGATTGCGTCGTCGTAACGCATCTCCATCGTAAGTAGAGGACTACCTGTAATTGTAAATGTCGTAGTGTACTCTCCAATGCACAACCAGTGAGTGCTGTACTAGTGTAGTGGGTTCTAATCAAGGCACACACCAAGACAGAGTCAACATGTTTCATACTCCAACACAACCAACACTATATTCTTGGTTATTTCGGTAAAGTCACGGAGAAGGGAAATAAAACAATAAATATTTTTTTTTAAAAATCTCACGACGTTTCGACTGCAACACAAGCAATCATCATCAGGTGTGACATCCACAGTAAAACAAAATTCTTGCAGTGGATTTCAAATTTTCTTGCTGTGGATTTCACACCTGACGATGATTGCTTGTGTTGCAGTCGAAACGTCGTGAGAATTTTATTGTCTTACATTTTTATTATTTTATCGTTTCCCTTCTACGTGACTTTACCGAAAGAACCAAGAATTTAAATCCCTGCAGTCACACAAGCTTTACATCAAATAATAACCAACACTATTCAACGTTCCAAGGTTAACTACGTCCACTCCGAACGACTATGTACATTACAGGTTAGGGGCCGTCCATAAATGACGTCACACACCTGGGGGGGGGGGTTTGAGAAATGTGACGTCACATCAAAATGCCCAATTTTAAATAAATATAGACAACACGTGTCATTTATGGACGCCCCCTTAACTATGTAAGGTGATGGCCACCACCGTTCCTAACCACTTGAACGGAATCCCTATATGGTTGAACCTTCTGGTTCCTACCAGTAAGAAAAATGGGAGGGGTGGGGCTGGGTGGAGAGGGTGGAGGGAGGGGTGGGGCTGGGTGGGGAGGGGTTGTGTTGTATATGTTGGGTTAAGAAAATTTGTTATGTTGTATGCGTGCGTGGGTGAAATTATTATGTTGTACCTGTGTGTTATGAATATTCAGTGAAAATAATAATTATTAAATGAAATCTGGCCAAATGTGTAATTATCCGGAAATATGTTAATTTATGTAATTACGCACATTTTAATTATGCCAATTCGAGAGGTAATCGGATTAATTATGCGAGTGGGTGTAATTATGATAATACAAGTCGTTATGATAACCAGACCCCGCCTCGGTGACGAGGGTGGGTTATCGATCGGAATAAGGCAATTAATCGTATGCAGTTATGCAGGTGTGGTGTAAGTATGCAAGATTAACTTAGATTAACTCGGCATCGTTGTCTAGGTTCGTCTCATTCTCGCTTTAACATTCCCAGAGTTTTTATTCGTGGTTATATTTTTAGGTCCCCGGTTCACCCCGTTATCGCTTTAACATTTACTGAGTATGTATTAGTGTGTTTATTAAGGTCACCAAGTTCAAATCTCAACGCAGAAGCAGATCTTATGCATAGATTTCAGGAAAGAATCACACAACCACTTCTGTATTGATCAATTTATTACTAATTCAACCTTAACTATGATATAATATGCGAACTCTCAATCCCGGAACGTCAACACGGCATCAATACAGTATCATCAACGATTGTCTGATTTCACTTTGACAACTGCACATGGATCCCGCATAACGCGATGGTTGTTAGTGAGAGAGAGAGTCGTTAAAACACGCAAATACTATGCTAAGAAAACCTTAATGTTAATGAATGATTATACTCAATATTGTTCATAACGCGATGGTTGTTAGTGAGAGAGAGAGTCGTTGAAATATGCAAATACTATGCTAAGAAAACCTTAATGTTAATGAATGATTATACTCAATATTGTTCATAACGCGATGGTTGTTAGTGAGAGAGAGAGTCGTTGAAATATGCAAATACTATGCTAAGAAAACCTTAACGCTAATGAATGATTATACTCAATATTGTTCACGCAGTACCACACTCCTTATTGACCATACGCAACCCTTATCACGTTGTTAACACCTTGGGTCACGGGACAGTTGAATATTCTGTAGAGGATGCGAGTACGTGCGGCGATTATGACTGAAAGATACTTGAAAGATTATACGGCGATAAAAAAACACAATCAAAAACAGTTATTATTCTTAAAGGCACCAATCTCAACAGATACATCGGCAGGTTATCTGACAACAGAACGGCTCGGAGTAAGGGCCTGCGACGGTGCTCCTTTTCCGAAGCTCGTCATCTTATACCAAGTTTACTAATTGGGGACCAGATCACCTGATAAGGATCCGGTGGGCCACCACTCCCTACGTGAGCGTGGCTCGGCGGAAGGAGGTGCCAAGAATCAGTTCGTATTGATGGATCTGTTGGGAATTTATGCGATTAAGAGTACAGCCCACTAAATATTAAAGATAAAAATTAAGAATACTCTTATAAACGACGGAGGGCCATCACTCGGTCTCGTTGTGATGCTTTCCAGCCACGGATGGCTTATGGGTTCGAGTGTTTTTGAGTGGTAAGAGTTGTCTTGAATAGTCAGTGTTCGGAGTCGATTCTTTAGGTCAAACAGACGCCTGGTGGTCGTGTGGTGAGGGGGCGGTGCGCGTCATACGTATCAGTCGATCCCCTGTCACCGTGGCGAACTGGTTCGGATGGCTGTTGATACGCTGTCGCAGTTCGGAACCCGGTCGGTAGGTGGCGCCCACAACTCGCTCGTAGCGTGCAGCTCTGGGTTGTCGCCGAACCGCGATGCTCACCACTCCGGTGGCAGCAGAGACCCCCGATTCGGCAGAGGTTGACGAGCTGAAGATGAGTCGAGCCGACCCGCTGGTCGCAGCTCGCTACTGAGTCGACCCTCCCGGTCGAGCTCGCTCCTGGGTCGACCCGCTGGTCGCCCTCGCTCCTGAGTCGACCCTCTGGTCGCACTCCTGAGTGGACCTACTCTGGTCGCACTCGTTCCTGAGTCGACCCTCCCGTCGCACTGATTTCCAATGCTCAGGATCCTTTACTTTATGCCGAAAAATCCCCCTGGATCCCGCCCACAAGGCGGGGCTTCTTTCCGATTTTTGCTGTGTCAGGATCTGTCCGTAGGCAGGTGTGTCCATGTGTGTGTCCGTACGTCTGTATGTCCTTGTGTGCATTACTCACGGTATTCCGTTGTCCCACTCCCTCCATGAACCCACGAGCAAACAATCAGATGTTACAAATTGCCTCGAGGTCGTCTCTCTGTCTGGGTGCAATATTATCTCTTGTCTGGCCTTCTTCATGAACCCAAAACACAGACGTTACAAATCGTCTCATAGGCGTCTTTGTTCGTGTTGCACC